>NC_090761.1:56882095-56892095 GCF_036898095.1 Palaemon carinicauda | reverse complement strand
GTTGGGAAAATGACATTTTGGTGTTAATGTCCCTTTTGGTCTGAGATGAAGATTCTACTTATGGTTTCTATTTTTATTTTGGAGCCAGATATTAATATCAATTGCCTCTGACTAGAATGGATTGTATCCGTCAACCCCAATAAAAATGTTGGGAAAATGACATTTTGGTGTTAATGTCCCTTTTGGTCTGAGATGAAGATTCTACTTATGGTTTCTATTTTTATTTTGGAGCCAGATATTAATATCAATTGCCTCTGACTGAGATGAATTGTATCCGTTAACCTTTCTAAAAATGTGGGGAAAAATTATATTTTGGTGTTAATGCCCCTTTTAGTATGAGGTGAAGATTCTACTTATGGTTTCTATTCTTATTTTGCAGCAAGATATTAATACCAATTGCCTCTGACTAAGATGGATTGTATCCGTCAACCCTACTAAAAATGTGGGGAAAAATTACATTTTGGTGTTAATGCCCCTATTGTCTGAGGTGAACATCTGAGGTGAACATTCTACTTATGGTTTCTATTTTGATTTTGTAGCAAGATATTAATACCAATTGCCTCTGACTGAGATTAATTGTATCCGTCAACCCCAATAAAAATGTTGGGAAAAATGACATTTTGGTGTTAATGTCCCTTTTAGTCTGAGGTGAAGATTCTACTTATGGTTTCTATTTTTATTTTGGAGCAAGATATTAATACCAATTGTCTCTGACTGAGATTAATTGTATCCGTCAACCCCAATAAAAATGTGGGGAAAAAATTATATTTTAGTGTTAATGTCCCTTTTACTCTGAGGTGAAGATTCTACTTATGGATTTTATTTTTATTTTGCAGCAAGATATTAACACCAATTGTCTCTGACTAAGATGGATTGTATCCGTCAACCCCAATAAAAATGTTGGAAAAAATGACATTTTGGTGTTAATGCCCCTTTTATTCTGAGGTGAAGATTCTACTTATGGTTTCTATTTTTGATTTGTAGCAAGATATTAATACCAATTGCCTCTGACTAAAATGGATTGTATCCGTCAACCCTACTGAAAATGTTGTGAAAAAATTACATTTTGGTGTTTATGCTCCTTTTAGTCTGAGGTGAAGATTCTACTTATGATTTCTATTTTTATTTTGTAGCAAGATATTAATACCAATTGCCTCTGACTGAGATGAATTGTATCCGTCAACCTTTCTAAAAATGTGGGGAAAAAAATTATATTTTGGTGTTAATGCCCCTTTTGCTCCGAGGTGAAGATTCTACTTTAGTTTTCTGTATTGATTCTGGAATAAGATATTAATACCAATTACCTCTTACTAAGATAATATTATATCCGTCGATCCCACTCGAAATGTGGAAAAAAAATTTACATTTTGGCGTTAATGCCCCTTTTGCTCTGAGGTGAAGATGTTACTTTAGTTTTCTATATTGATTCTAGAATAAGATAGTTGTACGGATTGCCTCTGACTAAGCTGAATTGTATACGTCAACTCATTAAAAATGATGGGAATAAAGAAATTTTTGGTGTTAATGCCTCTTTTGGTCTGTGAAGATTTTACTGACTAAGATTAATTGTATACATCAACCCCACTCAAAATGTAATAAAAATGAGATCTTGGGCTTAATGCCCCTTCTGGTCTGGGCTGGAGATTCTACTTAAGGTTTCCATTTGATTTTGGAGTAAGATATTAATACTAATTGCCTCTGACTAAGATTAATTGTATCCGTCAAACCCAACTCAAAATGTGGAAAAATGACTTCTTGGTGTTAATGCCCCTTCTGGTCTGGGCTGGAGATTCTACTCAAGGTTTCCATTTGATTTTGGAGTCAGATATTTATACTAATTGCCTCCGACTAAGATGAATTGTATCCGTCGACCCCACTCAAAATGTTGGAAAAAAGGAGATCTTGGTCTTGATGCCCCTTCTGGTCTGGGCAGGAGATTCTACTTAAGGTTTCCATTTGATTTTGGAGTAAGATATTTATACTAATTGCCTCTGACTAAGATTAATTGTATCCATCAACCCTACTCAAAATGTTGGAAAAAATGAGATCTTGGTCTTAATGCCCCTTCTGGTCTGGGCTGGAGATTCTACTTAAGGTTTCCATTTGATTTTGGAGTAAGATATTTATACTAATTGCTTCTGACTAAGATTAATTGTATCCATCAACCCTACTCAAAATGTTGGAAAAAATGAGATCTTGGTCTTAATGCCCCTTCTGGTCTGGGCTGGAGATTCTACTTAAGGTTTCCATTTGATTTTGGAGTAAGATATTTATACTAATTGCCTCTGACTAAGATTAATTGTATCCATCAATCCCACTCAAAATGTAATAAAAATTAGATCTTGGGCTTAATGCCCCTTCTGGTCTGGGCTGGAGATTCTCCTTAAGGTTTCCATTTGATTTTGGAGTAAGATATTTATACTAATTGCCTCTGACTAAGATTAATTGTATCCATCAACCCTACTCAAAATGTTGGAAAAAATGAGATCTTGGTCTTAATGCCCCTTCTGGTCTGGGCTGGAGATTCTACTTAAGGTTTCCATTTGATTTTGGAGTAAGATATTTATACTAATTGCCTCTGACTAAGATTAATTGTATCCATCAATCCCACTCAAAATGTAATAAAAATTAGATTTTGGGCTTAATGCCCCTTCTGGTCTGGGCTGGAGATTCTCCTTAAGGTTTCCATTTGATTTTGGAGTAAGATATTTATACTAATTGCCTCTGACTAAGAATAATTGTATCCATCAACCCTACTCAAAATGTTGGAAAAAATTATATCTTGGTCTTAATGCCCCTTCTGGTCTGGGCAGGAGATTCTACTTAAGGTTTCCATTTGATTTTGGAGTAAGATATTTATACTAATTGCCTCTGACTAAGATTAATTGTATCCATCAACCCTACTCAAAATGTTGGAAAAAATTATATCTTGGTCTTAATGCCCCTTCTGGTCTGGGCAGGAGATTCTACTTAAGGTTTCCATTTGATTTTGGAGTAAGATATTTATACTAATTGCCTCTGACTAAGATTAATTGAATCCATCAACCCCACTCAAAATGTTGGAAAAAATGAGATCTTGGTCTTAATGTCCCTTCTGGTCTGGGCTGGAGATTCTACTAAAGGTTTCCATTTGATTTTGGAGTAAGATATTCATACTAATTGCCTCTGACTAAGATTAATTGTATCCGTCAAACCCCACTCAAAATGTTGGAAAAAATGAGATCTTGGTCTTAATGTCCCTTCTGGTCTGGGCTGGAGATTCTACTAAAGGTTTCCATTTGATTTTGGAGTAAGATATTAATACTAATTGCCTCTGACTAAGATTAATTGTATCCATCAACCCCACTCAAAATGTTGGAAAAAATTAGATCTTGGTCTTAATGTCCCTTCTGGTCTGGGCTGGAGATTCTACTAAAGGTTTCCATTTGATTTTGGAGTAAGATATTCATACTAATTGCCTCTGACTAAGATTAATTGAATCCATCAACCCCACTCAAAATGTTGGAAAAAATGAGATCTTGGTCTTAATGCCCCTTCTGGTCTGGGATGGAGATTCTACTAAAGGTTTCCATTTGATTTTGGAGTAAGATATTCATACTAATTGCCTCTGACTAAGATTAATTGTATCCATCAACCCCACTCAAAATGTTGGAAAAAATGAGATCTTGGTCTTAATGCCCCTTCTGGTCTGGGATGGAGATTCTACTAAAGGTTTCCATTTGATTTTGGAGTAAGATATTCATACTAATTGCCTCTGACTAAGATTAATTGTATCCGTCAAACCCCACTCAAAATGTTGGAAAAAATGAGATCTTGGTCTTAATGTCCCTTCTGGTCTGGGATGGAGATTCTACTAAAGGTTTCCATTTGATTTTGGAGTAAGATATTCATACTAATTGCCTCTGACTAAGATTAATTGAATCCATCAACCCCACTCAAAATGTTGGAAAAAATGAGATCTTGGTCTTAATGCCCCTTCTGGTCTGGGATGGAGATTCTACTAAAGGTTTCCATTTGATTTTGGAGTAAGATATTCATACTAATTGCCTCTGACTAAGATTAATTGTATCCGTCAAACCCCACTCAAAATGTTGGAAAAAATGAGATCTTGGTCTTAATGCCCCTTCTGGTCTGGGATGGAGATTCTACTAAAGGTTTCCATTTGATTTTGGAGTAAGATATTCATACTAATTGCCTCTGACTAAGATTAATTGTATCCGTCAAACCCCACTCAAAATGTTGGAAAAAATGAGATCTTGGTCTTAATGCCCCTTCTGGTCTGGGATGGAGATTCTACTAAAGGTTTCCATTTGATTTTGGAGTAAGATATTCATACTAATTGCCTCTGACTAAGATTAATTGTATCCGTCAAACCCCACTCAAAATGTTGGAAAAAATGAGATCTTGGTCTTAATGCCCCTTCTGGTCTGGGATGGAGATTCTACTAAAGGTTTCCATTTGATTTTGGAGTAAGATATTCATACTAATTGCCTCTGACTAAGATTAATTGTATCCGTCAAACCCCACTCAAAATGTTGGAAAAAATGAGATCTTGGTCTTAATGCCCCTTCTGGTCTGGGATGGAGATTCTACTAAAGGTTTCCATTTGATTTTGGAGTAAGATATTCATACTAATTGCCTCTGACTAAGATTAATTGTATCCGTCAAACCCCACTCAAAATGTTGGAAAAAATGAGATCTTGGTCTTAATGTCCCTTCTGGTCTGGGATGGAGATTCTACTAAAGGTTTCCATTTGATTTTGGAGTAAGATATTCATACTAATTGCCTCTGACTAAGATTAATTGAATCCATCAACCCCACTCAAAATGTTGGAAAAAATGAGATCTTGGTCTTAATGCCCCTTCTGGTCTGGGATGGAGATTCTACTAAAGGTTTCCATTTGATTTTGGAGTAAGATATTCATACTAATTGCCTCTGACTAAGATTAATTGTATCCGTCAAACCCCACTCAAAATGTTGGAAAAAATGAGATCTTGGTCTTAATGTCCCTTCTGGTCTGGGATGGAGATTCTACTAAAGGTTTCCATTTGATTTTGGAGTAAGATATTCATACTAATTGCCTCTGACTAAGATTAATTGAATCCATCAACCCCACTCAAAATGTTGGAAAAAATGAGATCTTGGTCTTAATGTCCCTTCTGGTCTGGGATGGAGATTCTACTAAAGGTTTCCATTTGATTTTGGAGTAAGATATTCATACTAATTGCCTCTGACTAAGATTAATTGTATCCGTCAAACCCCACTCAAAATGTTGGAAAAAATGAGATCTTGGTCTTAATGTCCCTTCTGGTCTGGGCTGGAGATTCTACTGAAGGTTTCCATTTGATTTTGGAGTAAGATATTCATACTAATTGCCTCTGACTAAGATTAATTGTATCCGTCAAACCCCACTCAAAATGTTGGAAAAAATGAGATCTTGGTCTTAATGCCCCTTCTGGTCTGGGCTGGAGATTCTACTGAAGGTTTCCATTTGATTTTGGAGTAAGATATTCATACTAATTGCCTCTGACTAAGATTAATTGTATCCGTCAAACCCCACTCAAAATGTTGGAAAAAATGAGATCTTGGTCTTAATGCCCCTTCTGGTCTGGGCTGGAGATTCTACTGAAGGTTTCCATTTGATTTTGGAGTAAGATATTCATACTAATTGCCTCTGACTAAGATTAATTGTATCCGTCAAACCCCACTCAAAATGTTGGAAAAAATGAGATCTTGGTCTTAATGCCCCTTCTGGTCTGGGCTGGAGATTCTACTGAAGGTTTCCATTTGATTTTGGAGTAAGATATTCATACTAATTGCCTCTGACTAAGATTAATTGTATCCATCAACCCCACTCAAAATGTTGGAAAAAATGAGATCTTGGTCTTAATGCTCCTTCTGGTCTGGGCTGGAGATTCTACTGAAGGTTTCCATTTGATTTTGGAGTAAGATATTCATACTAATTGCCTCTGACTAAGATTAATTGTATCCATCAACCCCACTCAAAATGTTGGAAAAAATGAGATCTTGGTCTTAATGCTCCTTCTGGTCTGGGCTGGAGATTCTACTTAAGGTTTCCATTTGATTTTGGAGTAAGATATTTATACTAATTGCCTCTGACTAAGATTAATTGTATCCATCAACCCCACTCAAAATGTTGGAAAAAATGAGATCTTGGTCTTAATGCCCCTTCTGGTCTGGGCTGGAGATTCTACTTGAGGTTTCCATTTGATTTTGGAGTAAGATATTATACTAATTGCCTCTGACTAAGATTAATTGTATCCATCAACCCCACTCAAAATGTTGGAAAAAATGAGATCTTGGTCTTAATGCCCCTTCTGGTCTGGGCTGGAGATTCTACTGAAGGTTTCCATTTGATTTTGGAGTAAGATATTCATACTAATTGCCTCTGACTAAGATTAATTGTATCCATCAACCCCACTCAAAATGTTGGAAAAAAATGAGATCTTGGTCTTAATGTCCCTTCTGGTCTGGGCTGGAGATTCTACTGAAGGTTTCCATTTGATTTTGGAGTAAGATATTCATACTAATTGCCTCTGACTAAGATTAATTGTATCCATCAACCCCACTCAAAATGTTGGAAAAAAATGAGATCTTGGTCTTAATGTCCCTTCTGGTCTGGGCTGGAGATTCTACTGAAGGTTTCCATTTGATTTTGGAGTAAGATATTCATACTAATTGCCTCTGACTAAGATTAATTGTATCCATCAACCCCACTCAAAATGTTGGAAAAAATGAGATCTTGGTCTTAATGTCCCTTCTGGTCTGGGCTGGAGATTCTACTGAAGGTTTCCATTTGATTTTGGAGTAAGATATTCATACTAATTGCCTCTGACTAAGATTAATTGTATCCATCAACCCCACTCAAAATGTTGGAAAAAATGAGATCTTGGTCTTAATGCTCCCTTCTGGTCTGGGCTGGAGATTCTACTGAAGGTTTCCATTTGATTTTGGAGTAAGATATTCATACTAATTGCCTCTGACTAAGATTAATTGTATCCATCAACCCCACTCAAAATGTTGGAAAAAATGAGATCTTGGTCTTAATGCTCCTTCTGGTCTGGGCTGGAGATTCTACTAAAGGTTTCCATTTGATTTTGGAGTAAGATATTCATACTAATTGCCTCTGACTAAGATTAATTGTATCCATCAACCCCACTCAAAATGTTGGAAAAAATGAGATCTTGGTCTTAATGCCCCTTCTGGTCTGGGCTGGAGATTCTACTAAGGTTTCCATTTGATTTTGGAGTAAGATATTCATACTAATTGCCTCTGACTAAGATTAATTGTATCCATCAACCCCACTCAAAATGTTGGAAAAAATGAGATCTTGGTCTTAATGCCCTTCTGGTCTGGGCTGGAGATTCTACTGAAGGTTTCCATTTGATTTTGGAGTAAGATATTCATACTAATTGCCTCTGACTAAGATTAATTGTATCCATCAACCCCACTCAAAATGTTGGAAAAAATGAGATCTTGGTCTTAATGTCCCTTCTGGTCTGGGCTGGAGATTCTACTGAAGGTTTCCATTTGATTTTGGAGTAAGATATTCATACTAATTGCCTCTGACTAAGATTAATTGTATCCATCAACCCCACTCAAAATGTTGGAAAAAATGAGATCTTGGTCTTAATGCTCCCTTCTGGTCTGGGCTGGAGATTCTACTGAAGGTTTCCATTTGATTTTGGAGTAAGATATTCATACTAATTGCCTCTGACTAAGATTAATTGTATCCATCAACCCCACTCAAAATGTTGGAAAAAATGAGATCTTGGTCTTAATGCTCCTTCTGGTCTGGGCTGGAGATTCTACTGAAGGTTTCCATTTGATTTTGGAGTAAGATATTCATACTAATTGCCTCTGACTAAGATTAATTGTATCCATCAACCCCACTCAAAATGTTGGAAAAAATGAGATCTTGGTCTTAATGCTCCCTTCTGGTCTGGGCTGGAGATTCTACTAAAGGTTTCCATTTGATTTTGGAGTAAGATATTCATACTAATTGCCTCTGACTAAGATTAATTGTATCCATCAACCCCACTCAAAATGTTGGAAAAAATGAGATCTTGGTCTTAATGTCCTTCTGGTCTGGGATGGACATTCTACTAAAGTTTCTATTTGACTTTGGAGTAAGCTATCAATACAAACTGCCTGTGACTAAGCTGAGTTTCCATGACCTTCTGTGGAATTTTTTTTATGGATACGAAAGCTTCTAAGTAGATGAAAGATAAAAAAGAAGAAGAAACCCACCAAACTGTTGGATGAGTCAAAACTGAGTTTTACGAAGTTCATAAGAATTCCTTTCTCTCTTAATTGCCTTTTAATTGCTTGTTTTTCGAGGAAGGTGCAAAGCACAAAACATACATAAAAGCAAGATAATTGCTTGCGGCTTCCTTTTATTGCTTCTTTGATTACAAGGTGAGGTTTTAAAGCTATAACGAGCGAGGTGCTTCTTCGACAAATTAGAAGGCATTGCTAAAATTGCTTAGCTCTGAGGAGTCAGTGTTAGCGGTTTTACACTTAATAATTCCCAGCGTTATTAGTGTGTTTGGGAATTTTTTTTAGGGGGGGGGGTCGTCGGTTAGAAGGCATTGCTAAAATGATACATTTTTTAAGGAGTCAGTGGTGGCGGTTTTACACTTAATAATTACCAGCATTGTTAGTGCGTTTGGGAGTTTTTTTTTTTTTTTTTTTTTTTTTTTTTTGTCGGGGGTGAGGGTTGGTTTAGAAGGCATTGCTAAAATTATATATCTTTAAGGAGTCAGTATTGGCGGTTTTACTCTTAGTAATTCCTAGCGTTGTTAGTGTGTTTTGGAATTTCTTTGTGGGGGGGGGGAGATTTTAGAAGGCATTGCTAAAATTATATACTTTTAAGGAGTCAGTGTCGGCGGTTTTACACTTGATAATTCCCACCGTTGCTAGTGTGGAATTTTTTTTTTTTTACTTATTTATTTTTTTCTTATTCTTATTTTTATTCTTACTTGTTAACTTACAACCCTAGTTGGAAAATCAGGATGCTATAAGCTCAGGGGCTCCAACAGGGAAGGAAAATAGCCCAGTGAGGAAAGGAAAAGAGGAAAATAAAATGTTTTAAGAAGAGTAACAACATTAAGATAAATATCTCCTATATAAACTAAAAACTATTACAAAACAAGAGGAAGAGAAATTATATAGAATAGTATGCCTGAGTGTACCTTCAAGCATGAGAACTCTAACTTAAGACAGTGGAAGACCATGGTACAGAGGCTATGGCACTACCCAAGACTAGAGAACAGTGGTTTGATATGGAGTGTCCTCCTTGAAGAGCTGCTTACCATAGCTAAAGTCTCTGCTATCCATACCAAGGGGAAAGTGGCCACTGAACAATTACAGTGCAGTAATCCCTTGAGTGAAGAAGAATTGTTTAGTAATCTGTGTTGTCAGGTATATGAGGACAGAGGAGAATATGTAAAGAATAGGCCAGGCTATTCAGTATGTGTGTGTAGGCGAAGGGAAAATGAACCGTAACCAGAGAGAAGGATCCAATGTAGTACTGTCTGGCCAGTCACAAGAATTGTTGTTGAAGAATCATCTTGTACCGAGACAGCCAAAGAGACTAAATATTGATCCCTTCTAAAAAATAAATAATAGATGATTGCATGCACAGCCACAACAAAAGACAGATATGATCAATCAATCAACGAGACTGACGCCTTGACACTAATGACTGTCAAAACAGGGTTTAAGGAACACTTTATATGAAGGCAATTATCTAATATATTTATCGCTATTAAAGCATTCGCCACACCCTTTATTACCATCTGTAATAAGTATGCAAGGCTGCTCGTTAATTGACATGTTTTCGTTTTATTTTTATGTTCATTAATTGGATAGGTTTCTCTGAAAGTCAAGACCTTCAGAAATTTAATCTGATATTATGATATAATACAGAGAAGAATGGAATAACTTTTAGAATGAAGACAAATTTGATTTAAGTGT
>NC_090761.1:56862095-56874595 GCF_036898095.1 Palaemon carinicauda | reverse complement strand
ATTTTAACAGACGCGTACTGAATACCCAAGTTGTGAAGAAAAATGTAATATACTACTATAGATTGGATTTTAAAAAACATATGAATCCTCTTCCAGTACTTAGAAGTTTATTAAAAAAACTAGCCCTCTCTCTCTCTCTCTCTCTCTCTCTCTCTCTCTCTCTCTCTCTCTCTCTCTCTCTCTCTCTCTCTCTCTCTCTCGATAGAATAGAATAGAATAGAATAGAATAGAATAGACTATTATATATGAAATTTTCAGAAACAAATTGTTCCTCCAATCCTTAAATGTCTACTAAAAACAACCTAATCTCTCTCTCTCTCTCTCTCTCTCTCTCTCTCTCTCTCTCTCTCTCTCTCTAGAATGGACTATTATATATGAAATTTTCACAAATAAATTGTTCCTCCAATCCTTAAATGTCTACTAAAATCAACCTAATCTCTCTCTCTCTCTCTCTCTCTCTCTCTCTCTCTCTCTCTCTCTCTCTCTCTCTCTCTCTCTCTCTCAACGAGGAAGAAAAGATAATTTCACGGGGTGCTAGACCATGATGACCCTGGTCACGGTGATTATACGAAAGGTAATACACAATTAGGCAAAAGGTTTATCCAACAGGTTTAGAGCATTGTAGAAAAATACTCTCTCTCTCTCTCTCTCTCTCTCTCTCTCTCTCTCTCTCTCTCTCTCTCTCTCTCTCTCTCTCTCTCTCTCTCTCTCTCTCTCTTCCATGATCACCAAAACTGTACCAGCCAGGGCCACCCATACAATCCCCCTTCATCACCAATCCGCAGTTGGCCAGTGCGGTGATGAAAACTGGCCAAAATCCAGACATGAATAATGATATGACTGAGTCCTTTGCCCTGTAGTAGTCTAGAAACAGCAGTATTTTTTGCTTTTATATATATGTATATATATATATATATATATATATATATATATATATATATATATATATATATATATATATATATATATATATATATATATATATATATATGTATATATATATATATATATATGTATGTATGTATGTATATATTTATATATATAAATATATATATATATATATATATATATATATATATATATATATATATATATATATATATAATATATATATATATATATATATATATATATATATATATATATGCGTGTATGCATGTATGTGTGCATATTGTATATGTACAGTATATGTACAGGATGTATACATATATGAAATTATGCGTGAACGTATATGAGGGGCTCTATGAAGATTTATAGCCTGACTTATCATGAGAGAGAGAGAGAGAGAGAGAGAGAGAGAGAGAGAGAGAGAGAGAGAGAGAGAGAGAGAGAGAGAGAGAGAGATAATAGTATATAAAGGGCAACAAAAATAGCGCTGCGTTAACATCTGAACGTGATTTCAAAGTAACGGCTTCCATCCAGGATCCCAAAGACCTTTTTTTTTTTTTTTTGCCTGACAGCTAGAATCTCAGTCCTCTGTTTTTATTTAAAAAATCCTTCCACTATTTCATTACTAAAAGGGAATTTTTTTTTTCGGTAACATTAGTTATGTAGAATCCATGGTATTCCGGTGTTGTGATTGAGCGAAAAGTAATGTAAGTATAGCTATAACGGCGAAATTTTTATCTTTTGTAATGTATCATGAAATTAGCATTTCGTATTCAATGTTCATTTGGGCCTCTCCTTGTGCCTGTTGGAGCCCTTGGGCTTATAACATCCCGCTTACTAGCTTAGCTAGTAATAATAATGATAATAATAATAATGATAATAATGATAAATTTCATAGTGAGGTTTTGTAAACTCCATGGTATTTTTGTGCTGTGACTGTTTTGTGCAAAAAGAAAGGCTGCTATATTTATTATTGCGAAACCTTTATTCTGGCATCATGAAATTTGCCTTTCGTATGCCTCCTCTATTGACCTCTGAGAAATTAGTAATTTTAACGTTGTGTTTGTTAATTCCTTGGTAGACAGATTTTTCATCCTCACAGCGAAAGAAATTGGAGTTTTATATGAAATCTTCAGCAACTGGGTTTGTTATTAGCTCATGACCTTCTTCTTCTTATCATTTGGCAGCTAGCTCTCCTATTACTAGCAGGAAAAGGACCAAAACATTTTGTTGGTTCGCTTTTCGCAAAAATACTTTACGAAAATTATTATTTTGCTTTATAATTTATGAGGGTATTACTATCTTTAATGTTTTATTTTTTTTGTGGGGGTGAGGGGGGGGGGGTGTTGAAATTGTTTACCAATAATAATTCCCTATAAGAATGGGAAGTAGTAATATTACATTCAGTTTCGTGACCAGGTATACTTTTTGTTATCTATATAAAATATTTTTTCTTTTACGGCCATTTAGTTCATATGCTGTTTGTGAGAGGTAACTTCTATACTCCTTAATCAGCTGTTGCTACTGAATAGGATAAATATTTCCGTTCAGTGATCAGCTGTTCTCTATATTTGCTAGATATAGTTTGTTTTTCATGTGAACAGAATTTGGAAAAGAAGTGTAATGTTCATTATCTATTACTGCTTTTTGATTTTATATTAGATATACTGTAAGTTGCATTTTCAGCAACCAGCTATTTTCAGTGCATTTGATAAGTACACTTTTAAAAAAATTGTATTAAAAGAACTGCAAATGTCAGGCCAGCTTTATTCCAGGACCTTTACCGTTTTAAAAACGGATATATTGATGTAAAGTAGTGATATTACAGTCACCAACTCGTGAAAGATCATAACAAAGTACGGTAAAATTACGGGCGGCTGTATTTTATTGAAATACGGTTGAGAACAGTATATTCTTACGGAGAATTCGCGATTAAAATTACGATTGTTTTTTTTTTTATCTAAGTGTGGTTTTTCTGTCGTAAGTAGATGCTCTCATATCAATAAAGAAGAAACGCTCTCCGTTCTACTTTCGACTCATATTTTGTTCATCATATGAGGAATAACTTCCCTGTTCAATGATCAGCTGATTTATTGAATAGAGGAAACATCTATTGCGCTCATTAGCCAGTTATTCTGTTTACTTGATTCATAAGATAAATTTTCTTTTAATTTGTCACTTGCTCTCTTTTTCATATTGATAAATAACCTTTTTTACAGTGATCTTGTCAAGGTTTCGTTCAGAGCTAATTAACAAAATTAACGTGATGTATAAAATGAGTTCAATCATGACGTCTCATATTGAATTTATTTTTTTATTTTTTATATTTTTTTCTCCTTTATATCTAGAATCAACAGCTACGACAGAGTTTCCCCTAGAAGAAATTAGTGTTAATTTCTTAGTTTTTAATTCTCTTTTGTTTAATGTTCATCATATGTTTCATTTAAATTTTCCATATTCCTTTTGTTTTGATCTTCATATTTTTCCTTTTAAGATCAACAGCTTTATCGTCTTGAAATTTCAATTTCTCCTTCCAAAGTTTAAATTTCCCAATTTTCATTTCCCCTTCCAAAGTTTAAATTTCCCAATTTTCATTTTCCCTTCCAAAGTTTAAATTTTCCAATTTTCATTTTCCCTTCCAAAGTTTAAATTTCCCAATATTCATTTTCCCTTCCTTTCCACACCAATTCTCTTGTATTTCCCTAGCGAGTTCAGAAAACCTACCTTGACCTACATACACGACAGCCATTCAAAAGGCAAATTGATCAACAGAAGACAATAAGTCTATAAACGCCTTTTCTTTTTCTTTTTTTTTTTCTTCTTCTCTCTCTCCAGTAGCCCCTGCCATAAACACATCTGAAGCCACACAATACAAT
The DNA here is from genome assembly GCF_036898095.1 of Palaemon carinicauda. Taxonomy (NCBI): domain Eukaryota; kingdom Metazoa; phylum Arthropoda; class Malacostraca; order Decapoda; family Palaemonidae; genus Palaemon; species Palaemon carinicauda. The sequence continues at coordinate 56,870,831 of NC_090761.1, read as the reverse complement.
TTGGAGTTTTGCGTCGGCGAAAAGAATGCCATATATCTGCGCATACACGGCCAGGTATGGGAAAGTTGTGCCCAAGATGCCACTTGTCTTTGAAAATTACTGTGATTTGTCGTTGTTGCTGTTATTGTTGTTACCTTTGGTGTTGATATCGTCCTCTTAACTACTACTACTACTACTACTACTACTACTACTACTACTACTACTGTTTAATGTGTGCAAATATCTGAATTATGAATTATACAGATGGAGCCGTTGATATCGTCCTCTGACTACTACTGTACTATTCCTTTTTTTTGCTACTACTACTACTACTACTACTACTACTACTATGCAAAGTGTGACAAATTTCTGTATTTAGAATTATACTGATGGACCCATAGAAATCCTGTTCAACTCATATTTTCCAGCGAGGATTGTAGCTTAGCTAGTAGTAGTAGTAGTAGTAGTAGTAGTAGTAGTAGTAAAATAATAATAATAATAATAATAATAATAATAATAATAATGATAATAATAATAATGATAATATCTTTTAGTTGAACATTAGAGCTGACAAGATTATCGAAAGCCCATATTTATACTGCGGTCTTTAATGCATTACAAGCATACAATAGTGGATTTTATTTTTCCTTGAATATTTGAATCAATATGAGATATTTATACAAAAGTAACAGCAGTTGCGATGAGGAGTATTTAAACTTATAGAAATTTAATTATCTATGATTTCTTCATTTTACGCTGTGCTGGGATTGGGTTGTGTGATAATCTAATAGTATATTTCATAATATTGCTTCTTTACAATGGAAAACTTGTATATGTTTGCAAATACCGCAATACCTGTCAATATGTTGTTTGCGGTGGCCGATGTGGTGACGTCCCTGACTGTTGAACGCCTGACTGGGGTTCGAGTCCCGCTCAAACTCGTTAGTTTCTTTGGTTGCTGCAATCTTACTATCCTTGTGTGCTAAGTATTGGAGGTTTGGAGGAGCCTATAGGTCTACCTGTTGAGTCATCGGTAGCCATTTCCTGGCCCTCCTTGGGCCTAGTTTGGGTGGAGAGGGGGCTTGGGTACTGATCATATGTATATATGGTCAGTCTCTAGGGCATTGTCCTGCTCGATAGAGCAATGTCACTGTCCCTTGCCTCTGCCATTCATGAGGGGCCTTTAAACCTTTAAATGGCTTAAGAATTGAATGTTTAATTATACTTAGTAAATTTATAGAAATGTATTTGGCTCGTGCCTGATATAGTTTTTTTTTTTTTTTAATTTTCATCGTTCTGCTGAAGGGCCAACACCAACCGTATTGCGACGGCTGTTTTGGTACCTCTAACAGTAAGGCATTTGTTGACCGAATGCCCCAATTATAATAACTTAAGGAATAGATATTTGTTTGAGGCTCGAGGTGAGGGTGGCAGGTTCATCCTTGCCAAGATTTTTGTACATGATGTGTCTTACTATGCAAATGGCATTTTTAGATTTATTTTAGAAGCAGGTCTTCTGAAAACTATTTAACTTTTATAATGACATTTAACTTTTATGGTTTTAATTGAATATTCTTTTATTATATATATATATATATATATATATATATATATATATATATATATATATATATATATTTATATATATATACATATATATATATATATATATATATATATATATATATATATATATATATATATATATATATATATATATATATCCAAATAAGCCATATATATTTTTGCTACATTAATGTCTGGATTCTCTTAACGACCTCGGCATCAGAGCCCAGGCGAAATCACACAAAGACAAGAGCTTGTGTCCGGCCAGGAATCGAACCCTGGTCGGCAAGCTTGTATAGACAGTGACTTAGTGGTTTAGTCACTGTCTATACAAGCTTGCCGACCAGGGTTCGATTCCCGGCCGGACACAAGCTCTTGTCTTTGTGTGATTTCGCCTGGGGCTCTGATGCCGAGGTCGTTAAGAGAATCCAGACATTAATGTAGCAAAAATATATATGGCTTATTTGAATATGAAAAACACGTCTAAATGTGCAAAATTATGAATATATATATATATATATATATATATATATATATAGAGAGAGAGAGAGAGAGGAGAGAGAGAGAGAGAGAGAGAGAGAGAGAGAGAGAGAGAGAGAGAGAGAGACTAAATGATATTGGCGTCAATGACCTTAGATGTCAGGATGCCTGAAAACTTTAAATCAATCAATCAATCAAATCAATTTTCATTCCAATTACTTGCTCTAACTTTATACATAATATTTCTCCAGTCTCATAGGATTGGCGATCGAAAAGAGCATTTCATTACGGTCAGACACCATTTGAAGGCAGTGAAGTTATTTCAAATCAAGATGTCAGAAAATATTTTATTTGATATTTTTGATTTATGACCTCAATTTCATATAACTTCAATTGAAAAAAAAAATGCAAAATCTGAAATAATGTGTGCCTAACTGCTACTTTTTTGCGGAAAAAAATAACATCTTGAATAAAGAAATATACAGTAGTGTAGAAGGTTCTAAATACTTTCACTCATTAAAATATTCATCCATGTTTAATTCTAGTTCAGAACTCCAATTTCCCTCTAGGAATGCAAGACGAAGACAATGCGAACGTTTTTCAAGGCAATTATGTACTGGTACAGATTAAGAAATAGATGTCAAACTAGTATTACAGCCTTCCATGCTCATTAGAAAAAAAATGAAAAAAAAAGTAAAAAGAAAAAAAAGTAAAAAGAAAAAAAAGTTAATAGTATACCTTAAACGAAAAGGCACTATAATTTTAAGGTAAATTGGTAAATAAATGATGATAACCTGGCAGTTGACATTAAAGGTATAAAAGCAAATATACGGTAATACAAAAGTAATACACTGTTGAAAATTTGCATTAAAAAAAAAAAAACGGTAAATGCCTGGCAACATTTTCCATGATTTTTCCGTTTTAAAAAATTGATGTTACGGTCACCAACCGGTAAAATATAATAACAAAGTAGGGTAAAATTACGGTCGCCTGTAATTTACCGAACTACGGCTGAGTACAGTTTATTGTTACGGAGAATTTCCGGTTAAAATTACGGTTATTTTAACAGTGTACAGAAGACATAATGTGCTTGCTCTACTTTTCCCCGATTGCGTAAGGCAAGAAATGTCAAGTATCCGATGCTGCATTGTTCTCCCTTTACGTATTTTCTGGACTATTGCAATCCCGCTCGCAGAGTTATTCAGTTCATTTCAAAATAAAAGAAATTTCCATCTACCAAATAAGGCAGTGTTTCCCAACCATAGGGTAAGTTACCCCAGTGGGGTAATGGACCCGTATTTTGGGGGTAATCAAGATGTTCTGAAATTGAGTTTTCACATTCCCAAAATTCATACACAAAATCTGCAATAAAAAAAACCAGAGCAAACATAAAGTGATTACTAAATAATATCTATTAATATTGTTACATTTAATATTTTGCACTGATGATGGTTCATTTTGATATCCATCAAAATGGAAAAGTTTGCATTTGTTTTGGATCCTTAACTATAAGCAGCCAATACCGGGCTACATGATCCATACAGTTCATCAGGTGGCTTCAATAAAACATCCGATGTTACCGGGTATATGTTCAATGGAGTCATTGATTAGTTGGAAATAAAATTTTGGGGTAATCATTTAAAAAAGGTTGGGAAACACTGAAATAAGGGATGGAAACTCCCTCATCGATTGTCTTTTCTCCTTGAACGAGACGTGTTCGGAATCCTTATATTGTCTCTGTATAGAATAAGATTCCTTTATTGACGTGTTCGGAATCCTTATATTGTGTCAGTATAGAGTAAGATTCCTTAATTGACGTATTCGGAATCCTAATATTGTCTGTATAGAATATGATTCCTTTATTGACGTGTTCGGAATCCTTATATTGTCTCTGTATAGAATAGCATTCCTTTATTGACGTGTTCGGAATCCTTATATTGTGTCTGTATAGAATAAGATTCCTTTATTGACGTGTTCGGAATCCTTATATTATGTCTGTATAGAATAAGATTCCTTTATTGACGTGTTCGGAATCCTTATATTGTGTCTGTATTGAATAAGATTCCTTTATTGACGTGTTCGGAATCCTTATATTGTCTCTGTATTGAATAAGATTCCTTTATTGACGTGTTCGGAATCCTTATATTGTGTCAGTATAGAATGTGATTCCTTTATTGACGTATTCAGAATCCTTATATTGTCTCTGTATAGAATATGATTCCTTTATTGACGTGTTCGGAATCCTTATATTGTGTCAGTTTAGAATAAGATTCCTTTATTGACGTGTTCGGAATCCTTGTATTGTGTCAGTATAGAATGTGATTCCTTTATTGACGTATTCGGAATCCTTATATTGTCTCTGTATAGAATAAGATTCCTTTATTGACGTGTTCGGAATCCTTGTATTATGTCAGTATAGAATGTGATTCCTTTATTGACGTATTCGGAATCCTTATATTGTCTCTGTATAGAATAAGATTCCTTTATTGACGTGTTCGGAATCCTTGTATTGTGTCAGTATAGAATAAGATTCCTTTATTGACGTGTTCGGAATCCTTGTATTGTGTCAGTATAGAATGTGATTCCTTTATTGACGTATTCGGAATCCTTATATTGTCTCTGTATAGAATAAGATTCCTTTATTGACGTGTTCGGAATCCTTGTATTGTGTCAGTATAGAATAAGATTCCTTTATTGACGTGTTCGGAATCCTTATATTGTCTCTGTATAGAATAAGATTCCTTTATTGACGTGTTTGGAATCCTTGTATTGTGTCTGTATAGAATAAGATTCCTTTATTGACGTGTTCGGAATCCTTGTATTGTGTCAGTATAGAATGTGATTCCTTTATTGACGTATTCGGAATCCTAATATTGTCTCTGTATAGAATAAGATTCCTTTATTGACGTATTCGGAATCCTTATGTTGTGTCTGTATAGAATAAGATTCCTTTATTGACGTGTTCGGAATCCTTATGTTGTGTCTGTATAGAATAAGATTTCTTTATTGACGTGTTCGGAATCCTTGTATTGTGTCAGTATAGAATGTGATTCCTTTATTGACGTATTCGGAATCCTAATATTGTCTCTGTATAGAATAAGATTCCTTTATTGACGTATTCGGAATCCTTATGTTGTGTCTGTATAGAATAAGATTCCTTTATTGACGTGTTCGGAATCCTTATATTGTGTCTGTATAGAATAAGATTCCTTTATTGACGTGTTCGGAATCCTTATGTTGTGTCTGTATAGAATAAGATTCCTTTATTGACGTGTTCGGAATCCTTGTATTGTGTCAGTATAGAATGTGATTCCTTTATTGACGTATTCGGAATCCTTATATTGTCTCTGTATAGAATATGATTCCTTTATTGACGTGTTCGGAAACCTTATATTGTCTCTGCATAGAATATGATTCCTTTATTGACGTGTTCGGAATCCTTATATTGTGTCAGTATAGAATGTGATTCCTTTATTGACGTATTCGGAATCCTAATATTGTCTCTGTATAGAATAAGATTCCTTTATTGACGTGTTAAAACGCAAAACTTTTAATTCAGAAGACAGCATTTGTAATTAAAACAAAATTTTCGATTCTGCAGACAGAATTTATTGTTAATTGAAATTAAAAGTTTTAATTTCGCAGACTGGCTTTATTGTTCATTAGAAACAAAATTTTAATTCTGTGGACAGAGTTTATTGTTAATTGAAAACGAAATTTTAATTCCGCACAGAATTTATTGTTAATTATAAAGAAAAGAAAAAATTTAAGCCCGTGGACAGACTTAATTGTTAATTAAAACCAAATTTCTAATTCCAGAGACAAACTTTATTGTTAATTAAAACAAAATTTTTAAATCTGTAGACAGACAGAATTTATCGTTAATTATAAACAATATTTTAGTTCCGTGTACAGACCTTATTGTTAATAAAATTGAAAAATTTAAATCCACAGACAGACTTTATTGTTAATTAAAAACAAAACTTAATTCTGTGGACAGACTTTATTGTTGATCAAAAAAAATGTTGATTCCAGATATAGATTTTATTGTTAGTTAGAAATAAATTTTAATTCTGTGGACAGATTTTATTGTTAATTAAAACAAAAATTTTAATTCCGGAGACAGAATTTATCGTTAATTATAAACAAAATTTCAATTCCGTGGGCAGAAAGACTGAAGACAGATAGACACGAGACAGATAGACAGTCAGAAGGCCAAATTGTCATGAATCCTGAAGCCAACGATCGCCCAAATCATGACATATTTCATATGATGTAACGAAGGCAAATTAATTTACCTGTTCCCATTGCTTTCACCAAACTGACGGGTATTAAATCATGCCCTAAACTCTAAAAGGAATTTGAGGTCGATCTTGTCTGGACGCCAGTCAAGCATATCACTTAAAATCCAAACTTATGCTGAATATCCATCAAGTTTGGAAGGCCGAGTTTGGAATACAGAGTAAGACTCGATCAGGTGCAACCTCACCATCCTTGTGAGCTAAGGATGGGGGAACGACCTATAGGTCTATCTGCTTAGTCATTAGCAGCCATTGCCTGGCCCTCCTTGATCCTAGCTTGTGTGTAGAGGGGGCTTGGTCGCTGATCATATGTATATATGGTCAATCTCGGGGCATTTGCCCTGCTTGATGGGGCAATATTACTGTCCCATGCCTCTGCCATTCATGAGTAGCCTTTAGACCTTTAGGGTTGTTGTGGCCTGATTGGTAACGTCACTGTCCGGTATTTGCCGGACGGGGGTTCGAGTCCCGCTCAGTCTCGTTAGTGCCATTAATGTCTGCAACCTTACCATCCTTGTGAGCTAAGGATGGTGGGTGAGGGGACCTATAGGTCTATCTGCTGAGTCATCAGCAGCCATTGCCTGGCCCTCCTTGGTCCTAGCTTGAGTGGAGAGGGGGGCGTGGGTGCCGATCATATGTAATATGGTTGGTCTCTAGGGCATTGTCCTGCTTGTTAGGGCAATGTCACTGTCCCTTGCCCCTGCCATTCATGAGCGGCCTTTAAACCTTTAAACCTTTAAAAGGTGATGTCGGAATATTGCATGAAATCTGTTGATTATTCAGCTGTCTCGTGAAATGAACCGACGGTTTGGTCATTAACCATACTTTCAGGACAAAAGGTAAGGTCAGGATATTGCATGAGGTTTTTCATTTCGTGAGCTAAACTGACTTTTGTTCATTAAAAATAATTCAGTATAATAATAATCGCTGTTTTTAGGATAACTATGAACATTATGGCATATTTTATATATGAAAGATTTATTTTAATATAGTTATCGTTCCTAAACTTCTCTTGTAGTATATTCACTTTCCTTACTGAGCTATTTTCCCTGAAGAGGCCCTTGTGCTTATAGCATCCTGCTTCTAAAACTAGGGTTGTAGCTTAGATAATAATAATAATAATAATAATAATAATAATAATAATAATAATAATAATAATCGATGCCATTTTTGTATCTATGTTACTTTTTATTTGTAATTCATGCTAAACAGAAGACGATTTTATGGGCTTACATCTAAAGTCATAAGCATTTCTAAATTAATTTCCACATATACTTAATACAATTTTCAAATAACCTTAAAGCTGACCAAGGGAAAACTTAATACAAATTTATTTCGCATTTGTCGCCCTGCAAGTGATCTTTTCATAAATTCCCAAGCTGACATAAATCTTTTTATAGTTTATATATGAAATATCTGTTTAAATGTTAATGTTTTTTCAAATATTTTATTTTATTTTATTTCAATTGTTCATTACTTTTCATGTCGCTTTTTTATAGAAAATCTTGCTTCTCCAACTAGGGTTGTAGGTTAGCTAATAATAATAATAATAATAATAATAATAATAATAATAATAATAATAATATTAATGATAATAATAATAATAATGATGATTTTGCAGCAATATAGTTCCTTAGGTATTAGAAACACCGTTAGTTCGAGTAAGTTCAATGACTAATTTGCAACATTAATAGTTTCTTTTGCAATAAAACTGTTTTAATGGATAGGTAACATGAAAAGAAAATGAATGCATAATATTAATCGTTAAGAACCTGAAAAAATATTGATTTAATTTCAGTTTAAGGCAACAAGGGCAAATAAGCTGTTTATGCAACATCATTCCCCCAGCATCTAAATAAGGCAAAGTCTTTTCCCCGCTATTCGAACGCTAGAGTAAATGAAACGGTTTATTCCGTCACAAAGTGGGACTAAGGCACGGTTGAGCTATACCTAGACCTGGACGATGGCGTTAATTCCATACCAAATTATATTCCTGCTGTTTTTTCTTATTTTTATAATTAAATCAAATTCCCTTATTGATATACGATTATTCCTTCACGCTGCGGTCACAAAGTGGGACTAAGGCACGGTTGAGCTATACCTACACCGTGGACTATGGCGTTAATTCCATGCCAAATTATATTCCTGCTGTTTTTTTCTTATTCTTATAATTAAATTAAATCCCCTTATTGATATACTTAAAAATAATGTCCTTAATTGAGGCTTAAAGAGGTTAGAATCGGTAAATCAAAACGAGAAATATGTACTTATGAGAGAAAGTTTTTGTCTCAAAACCTGGACTGACGATGGATATAATGTCAAATTTAATCAAACAAAAACTCTCCTCCATTTACATTCAAATGTAAGAACGAACACATTTGATTATATCATCCGTAGGATACATACTCAC
>NC_090761.1:56844595-56857095 GCF_036898095.1 Palaemon carinicauda | reverse complement strand
ATTAATTGGCATGGATTTTCATACAGTCAAGTCTGTGATAACGATGTTCAAACTTATAGCTGATTACGTGAATTGGACATTTTGCTTGACCGTAACCTTGATCTTCCAAAACTTAATAATTTCTAGCTTTTTACGTAACAGTTAAAACTGTGGCCAGGAAGCTGTTCATTAAGCAAACAAACACGCACACACACACACAAACAAGGGATAAAACATAACCTCCTACCAACTTCGTTGGTGGAAGTAACAAACATTTGCCATTAGAACTCAGCCTGTGGGTAAGACTGTATATTAAAATTCTTCTTCCTTAAAATCGACTCGTCCAAACATGGAAGCTCTTAACCGGGAATTCCCTATTAAATAAAAAGGCAAACGGTAAATTTAGCTAGATATTTCAGGATAATAGCATGATGCAATTTGTATAAATTATCCTCTGTTTTCTTCCTATGATGATTTCGCATGTTTCCTAACGAGAGAAAGAATATGTGATAAGTAGCGAAGAAAATACTTTTCTCTCATCGTATATTCTGGCTGTTATTTAAGATCGATTGACTTGAAATAAAATTTTATTATTATTATTATTATTATTATTATTATTATTATTATTATTATTATTATTATTATTACAAGCGAAGCTATAACCGTAGCTTGAAAAGCAAGATGCTATAAGCCTAAGGGCTCCAACAGGGAAAAATAGCGCAGTGAGGAAATAAATAAGCTTCAAGAGAAGTAATAAATAATCAAACAATATTTTAATAACAGTGATAGCATTGAATTATATATTTTATATACAAACTATAAATACTCTCAAAACAAACAAGGGGAAGAGAAATAAGATAGAACAGCGTGCCCGGGTGTACCCTCAAACAAGAGAACTCTAATCCAAGACAGTGGAAGGCTATGGTACAGAGGCTATGACACCCAAGACTAGAGAACAATGGTTTGGTTTTGGAGTGTCCTTCTTCTTTTCTTGAAGGGCCACGAACTCATGTTAAGTTTTCCAAGATAGTACGTTACTTATATTTCATCTTAATGTTCAAACATATGTTTTAAACAGTATAGAATTCCTGGCTAGTACAGTGGTAACGCGTTCGCCTAGCATTTGCATGGCAGCAGATCGATCCCTGCCCGGGACGGTGAATTTAAGCTGTTTACTTGGGAGGCCACTGCTGGGGTTGGTCACCACAGTGGGGTCGGGCACCACAGTGGGGTCTTAGGCTTGCCCGGCTGACGTTCTGGTGAGCATCTTTTCTCATAAAATTGGAACTGAAACCAGACACCTTTAGTCCTTAGAATAGGATATAAGAATTATTATTATAAGTTTCTATGCTAAAGAATAATTATCTTGTTTGGCCACCTCTCTCTCTCTCTCTCTCTCTCTCTCCTCTCTCTCTCTCTCTCTCCTCTCTCTCTCTCTCTCTCTCTCTCTCTCTCTCTCTCCTTAGACTATTTTAATTTGAATACGCAAAATATTTGCATACAAAGACCAACCTACTTTCCATATAATCTTTAGTTACTAATTTATTTAGAAAATCGTTATAATAACAGTAATTAAGAAAAAAAAATAAAGTCAATTTACAAGACCAAGCATCAAACTGGACATATCAAGACCCGCCCCCTCTCCTTTTTATACCACTACGATATGGGTGATACACATGGTATGCAGAACGCCTTGCAATGCAATGTTTCAAATTCTTCATTGATAATTGAGTTATGCTGAAGCTATGCCACAGAGAATATTCAGCGTGCATTCATTATTTCGAACAGATAGTATGAAAGGTATTTTATATGTTGTATTATTGGGTAGATGGAGATGGTGTGTGCATGCTCTTCGAATTCTCAAAGAGAGATTAGTTCACCGAACTTTCAACTGGGCACCAGAAGGCACTATAAGATTTGGAAGACCCAGGCTTACATGGCTGAAGACTATGGAGCGTGAAATACAGGATGATGCATGGAGAAGTACTGATTTAAAAGCTCAAGAGAGAGACGACTGGTGAAATCTAATCGAGGCCCTTTGCATCAATAGACGTAGGAGGATATGATGATGATGAATATTTTCATGATCTACAGATTGACATAGCAGTTCCGGCACCAGAGATAAATAGAAAAATAGCAATAATGGTATTGCTACAATCATACTTCACCTGCTGAAGTGCGGATGAGCTCTCTGTCCAAAAAACTTCCACTACATATTCACTCACAAAAAAAGAAAAAAAAAATTACTAGAAGCCTCTTGGAAGTCAATCTGTCGCATTTTCAAAAAAAAAATAAAATCAGCCATACTGCAACTCATTTATGGCTATTTTATCCCATAACTATGTATTTTGATCAACTGTGTTTTCTCTCATCCCTCACCAAATAATTCTACTCCAAACCAATCACTCTTCCGTCCACACACACACACACACATATATATATATATATATATATATATATATATATATATATATATATATATATATATATATATATATAATTTATATATATATATATATAATTTATATATATATATATAATTTATATATATATATAATTTATATATATAATATGTTTGTACTGAGAGAGAGAGAGAGAGAGAGAGAGAGAGAGAGAGAGAGAGAGAGAGAGAGTGTCCTTGTCTGCCTGGATACACGGATAAGTGAAAATATATTCATTTGAGGAAATATATTAAACTTTTCTTTATTTATACGAAATTTTATATAACTACATAACATATGCTCATGAAAAATCAGCTTATAATGATCCAAATAATTTTATAGAAAACGGATTACTTTATTTCCTTCACGAGAACCTATTATTGCCCCAATCGACTTATGATGTTATGCATCACTCAATAAAATATAAATTGTCTTAATTTTTGTCCATTCATAGAAATGTGCTGGATCCATTCCACTGGTTTTTTTGTTTATCTTAAAATAAGATGGAGAAAATATAAGCAATTTTTAGTTATGGTTTTAACAAATATATGATCGATCGATCAATTTTTATTTCAAAAAATTTTGGTTTTTCTTCACAAATATTTGATTCAAAACCCAGGACACTGATCGCTCAAATATTGTCTTTATAAAATTTTGGTTTTTCTTTACACATATTTGATCCAAAACCCAAGACACTGATCTCTCCATTTTTGTGTTTTGTGAAATTTTGGTTTTTCCTCACACATATTTGATCCAAAACCAAAGACACAGATCGCTCAAATATTGTGTTTTTGTAAAATTTTGGGTTTTCCTTACAAATACTTGCTCCAAGACACAGGCCATCGATCGCTCAATTTTTTTTCTTGTTTTTTCTCTTTTTTGAAATTTTGGTTTTTCCTTACAAATATTTGATCTAAAACCCAAGACACTGACCTTTCAAATTTTGTGTTTTTATAAAATTTGGGTTTCTCTTCATAAATATTTGCTCCAAAACACAGGTCATCGAGCTCAGTTTTTTTTTGTATTTTATAAAAGAAAAGGGCAAGTGACCTTTGCTAGCATTCCGGGGTGACAGGAGGTCAGTTGATTCGGTCCACTGACCTGTTCTCTTACTTCGATAGTATCAAAGTATTTTGACATGAGAGATGCCGTGAATATTTCAAGTGGAAATTGTAAGAAATACTCTGGATTTCAGTGTTTATCTTCTTTAATTTTTCAATCTTTGAGTAATCGATATAAGTTTCCTTATTTAATTTTATTTCAAAGATATGAAAAATTCTGTTTTTTTTTTTTTTTTTTTTGCTCGTAATTTCGAAAAACTATGTAAGCTCTAAGAACTTAATTCATTTGAATATTTATGAATATCAGTCTATTTTTATTACTGAATATGCAAGAATAGTTTTAGTATAGGGCAACGAACCTGAAAAATTTTTGCTTTTGACCTTTTTGAATGGAGCAAAAATTGAGAAATTTATGCATGATCTTATATTTATTTCAATGTTTTTATCTCACTTAAAGGGTCATGACTGAATATTCCAGGTGGAACTGTCAGCCAGTAGTGCATGAAGTATTTTGTAAACGCTGAAAGAAAATTTTATATTTGAATTTTTTATTTTTTTTCTTTTGGTCCAAGAGAAAAATGGGGAGTATCTACTAAGCAATTTTATATATATACATATATATATATATATATATATATATATATATATATATATATATATATATATATATATATATATATATATACATATATATGTATGTATATATATATAATATATATATATATATATATATATATATATATATACATATATATGTATATATATATATATATATATATATATATATATATGTATATATATATGTATATATATACATATACATATATATATATATATATATATATATATATATATATATATATATATGTATGTATATATGTATATATATATATATATATATATATAGTGTGTGTGTGTGTGTGATCTCTTATACCAGTTCAATTTGTATTAAAGTTACTTCTAGTAAATATCCAAAAAAAAAAAAAAAATAATCCTCGCTTTTATTTGAAGAGGAACATTTTGTTTATCGTTACTGAAAAAAAAAACTGCAACAATCCTAGTGAGACGTCTTTTTTCTAAAAAATAGTATATACAGTATATATGAGTATGTGTTTCTTTATAAAGTCATAATCCTTCTCACAAACGAAACAAATCCACATCCTGAGATTAGATTCTGGAATACACTGGAAATCCTTAAATCTGTCTCAAAAGGGTTTTCTCCCAATGAACGGGAATTCGGGGCAAACGATACTGAATGAAGTCGGGGCGAGGTTAGAGTCCAAGGCTACGTGAGAATCGAGGAGCTCACGTAGCAAGGATAGCGAAATCACTGGAGCTTTAAGGTACGGGACATTAAGCTACCCCGCGATTCTCTCTCTCCCTCTCTAAATTGGTACTGTTTTACATTTTTATTCTCTCTCTCTCTCTCTCTCTCTCTCTCTCTCTCTCTCTCTCTCTCTCTCTCTCTCTCTCTCTCTCTCTCTCTCTCTCTCATTAATTATTGACTGACTCAATATTTGAGTAATGGTTTTTAACTTATTCATAAATTGGTACTGTTTTACATTTTTATACTCTCTCTCTCTCTCTCTCTCTCTCTCTCTCTCTCTCTCTCTCTCTCTCTCTCTCTCTCTCTCTCTCTCTCTCTCTCTCTCTATCTCTCTCTCTCAGCAAAAAGTTAATACGTTGGGGTGCTCCATTATGATTTAGATAAAGTTTTTTCTTTCGGTTTCGTTCTTACGTCGAATATTAGCTGTTCGAACCGCAGCCCGGGTTCGAGCCCAAATCGAGGTACGGGATTGATTTGTTCATTTTGGGTTTCTGGCATCCTGACATTAGAGGTCATTGACGCCGATATCATTTGTTATAAATCAAATTCAATTTAAAACCATAAAAGAAAATAGGTCCGTATAAAACTTAAATACTTTTTTGTTGTAGCCTATTAGCAACTTCTCTGCCTGGTGATCGCCAGACTAAAGTTCAAGTCCCGCTCAAACTCATTAGTTCCTTTAGTGTCTGCAACCTCACCATACTTATGAGTTATGGATGGGGGATTTGGGGAAGCCTATAGGTCTACCTGCTGAGACATCAGCAGCCATTGCCTGGCCCTCCCTAGTCTTAGCTTGGGTGGAGAGGGTACTTGGACGTTGATCATCTGTATATATGGTCAGTCTCTAGGGCATTGTCCTGCTTGCCAGGGCACTGTGACTGTCCCTTGCCTCTGCCATATATGGGTAGCCTTTAAACCTTTAAACCTTCTAAATTAAATCTAAAAATGCCCAAGAATCGAGGTAAGGGGGAGATGGTATAGTAGCACTTCCTCAAAAATACAATATTCTTCTTCTAAAGTTGTTTGAGCCCTTAGGCTTATAGCATCTTGCTTTTCCAACTAGGGTTGTACATTAGCTAGTAATAGTAATAATAATAACCGTTGAAATGGGTACCTTGTTGCCCATCGAGTATTGTATACCTGGTTGCCAGTCGATTATTGTGGGTATTGATAGAGAAACAGAGAAGCGTGACTTCAGTACGCCATTATGTTGGTCACCTAATTTGAATTGAAAAAAATTCCATAAGGTAACAATTAAGCCAGTAGGATAAAACCACTCTACTCTCTCTCTCTCTCTCTCTCTCTCTCTCTCTCTCTCTCTCTCTCTCTCTCTCTCTCAACAGGCTTCTAGCGGATGTAGTGAACAGTAACACGAGCGGAATAAGTTAGACAATATCATGAGAACTCTCTAAACGTTTAAACTAATCCGCTCTACCCAAGATGGACTAAAAAGTCTTTGAGACATCCAAAATCCTTATCTCTCTCTCTCTCTCTCTCTCTCTCTCTCTCTCTCTCTCTCTCTCTCTCTCTCTCTCTGTGAAAAGGAAGCTAGCGCGGGGATGCTTTATGGTCGGACCCCAAACAGAAACCGCAGGAGTAATTGCATCAGAACCTGTTATTCAAGGAACTCCGTGAAAATGGCAGAATCCATTATTCAAAGGAACGCCATCTTTTTACCGCCAGTACCTTGAAGTTAAGCCTGAGGCTAATCTATTATAGAAGCTAGATTGTATCATCTAGAATGTATCCTCTCTAGTTTCCTTCATTTTTTCTTTGCTGATCGTTCACTTCTACCAAAGAATTGTAACGGTCACTTTCGCATACCGTCGCACTGATCTTGAACTTTGACCTCCTCCGTTAAAGGCAAGGTCATCAGTGTAATCTCTCTAAGGAAGTTACCTATAAGAAAATAAGTGGAACATGACATACTTCCAGAATAAAATTGACTATTCCAGCCTGTCTCTTTTTGGCCGGTAGAGACGACTGGCGAAATCTAACAGAGGCTCTTTGCGTCAATAGGCGTAGGAGATGATAATGATGATGATTCCTTTTTTTAAGTTTTTTGTTATAGTTTATGTATGGAAGATTTATTTCAACGTTGTTTCCTCTTGTTTTTCTTCTTATTCTTATAGTTTACTTATGAAAGTTCTATTTTAACGTTGTTACTGTTCTTAGAATATTTCATTTTGATTGTTTATTACTTCTCTTGTAGATTATTCTTTTCCTTCCAGCCTGTTTTGTAACATTATCAATCTCGACTATTATTCTATATTATTCTTCTTCCTCATTTTTTTCTCTTTTTGAAGTTTTTATAGTTTACGTATGCAAGTTCTATTGTAACATTGTTACTGTTCTTAAAATGTTTTATTTTAATTGTTTAATACTTCTCTTGTAGTTTATTTATTTCCTAATATCCTTTCCTTACTGGGCTATTTTCCCTTGGGCATGTAGTATCCTTCTTTTCCGACTAGGGTTGTAGCTTATAATAATAATAATAATAATAATAATAATAATAATAATAATAATAATAATAATAGCAGTAATAATAATAATAATAATAATAATAATAATAATAATAATAATAATAATAATAATAATAATAAAACTGATTCATCTTCCTAGTTTCTCCTACGCTCAGTAACCTAGAGTCCTTGACCTGGATATCAATTTTTGCATTTTATTAATATTAATTTTCTCCATTGATATCAACTTCATCACATCCATTGGTATTCAACCACAGAATCCAACCAAAGAAATAGTAGGCCTAAACGTGTTCATAATCCAGCAAGGAATGTGTAACCAGAAACCAGTTGTGAAACTTAAGTTATCTTTGAGTTCTTAGATGCCATAAGCATCTTTACGAAGGAGATGAAAGTAAGATGAGTTTTGTATCTATGGTAAAGCTGTTGTTGTTTATGAGGGAAATACTAGCTGGCGAAAGAGATATTATCCTTAAGGTTTAAAGGCTTTCCTTGACGTAGGTATTAACGATGAAGAAAGTTACTGAGTTTAGATTTGTACTGTGGCTGTGTTCGTATATTTAATTTTTTAGTGTATGGTAAATCCAAGGTCTATGGAATTCTATAGACCTTTGGGTAAAGCAACGAGTATGGGTATAATTGCGCGTGCGCTAGGTATGTAAGACTTATGGAAAAGATATCTTGGTGTTATGATATTTTCAACAATGGTGTTAATGTCAGTCTAACAAGAACATCGTAAGTCACTTGACCCAGAAAGACTTGTGTAAGTCATACATGGAAGGAGCATATCGCTTTACACATTAAAGACGTATGGATAGTTTCACGCGCGCGCGCGCGCACACACACACATACACATACACACATACACACATTATATATATATATATATATATATATATATATATATATATATATATATATATATATTTATATATATATATGTATATATATATATATATATATATATATATATATATATGTATATATATATACATATGTATATATATATATATATATATATATATATATATATATGTTCATATATAAAGTATATGTATATATATATATATATATATATATATATATATATATATATATATATATGTATATATACTTTATATATGAACATATATATAAATATATATATATATATATATATATATATATATATATATATATATATATATATATATATATATATATATATATATATATATATATATGCCAGGCATGTTATGCAAATGGTTGTGAGACTTAAAAGTTCTTATTAAACTTTATGGTAAATATCTGTTGTACATTACAAGATGATTTTTAATTTGACAAAAAACTCTTGTAAAACTAATTCTAATGTAGATATAAACCCTAAACAAATCATAGAAAATAATGAATAAATACTTTTGGGGAGTAATTTTGTTAATGTTGTAGTTATTTGGAAGCAGCTGAATTAATCCGAAATTTAATGTTGTTTCCGACTTTCGAATTTGGAAGGGCTCATTATATTTCTGAATAATGGACGGAAATTATTATATTAAATATTTTTGTTCTATGAGTACATCGATAGTGTGGATTTAACAACAAACGAACAATATGCGATGTGAAATGTTGAATGCTTTCGAACAAACATAATAAAATGACTGTGGAGGTCTTGTAAAGAGTAAGGTTTCCCTGCTGTATAGGACCAGAAAAACAGACATTAAAGTAAAGTAAGTAAAGTAAGATGTATAGGAAATTAGGAGGGAGAAGAAGGAGACAATGTAGAGTATTGTATGAAGCAAAACCAAAAAATTGCTCCAAAAAAAAAAAAATAAAAAAAATCCAAATTCCCTTGCCAACGGGTCACTAAATTTTATCATCTGTTTTCCTTTCTAAATTTCCCCTTGGCCCTAGCACCAGGCACCCCCCCCCCCCACTCCCCCCCCCCAACAACCCCCCCAAAACTCCCTTCACAATAAAATCAACCGATCCCTTAGTACCTTTTCAAACGTCTGTTTGATCTGACCCTAAGCAAGATTTTATGAGTCATGTTTTGAATGTTATAAGCCTCCCCAACTAAGACTGACACGTTTATTAGGTTTTCCCGCATTTTATTAGTTATTACTGAGGTCTTTATCGTCTCTTTGGAAAAATCTTTATCAGAATTTGTATATCGTGATTGATTTTTACTTTCGGAATGTGCACCTCCTTTTTATTATTATTTTCCGTTTATACTCGAAATTTTGTAAGTGATAAACTTTTTTTTTTTTTTTTAAACAACTATGAATCTTTTGCACATGCTTCAGATATCAAAGTAGTTAAAATTAATTATTATATTATCATGAAAATAAGAATTAGTCTTGAATGTGTACCTTCTTTTTATTATTATTTTCTGTATATACTAGATTTTTTGTAAATAATAGATTTTTTTTTTTTTTTTTTTTAACTACGAATCTTTTGCACATGCCTCAGGTATCAAAGTAGTTAAAATAAATCCGTATATTACCATGAAAATAAAAATTAGTCTTGAATGTGTACCTTCTTTTTAATTATTATTTTCTGTATAATAAATTTTTTGTAAATGATGAAGTATTTTCATTTTGTAAAAAAAATTTCAAATGTTTAGTGTTTGTTTCAGGCATCCAAGTAGTTCAAATAAATCAATATGTTATCGTGAAAATTATAATTATCCCGTTTAAAAACAAAAATGCCTTACCATTTTATTGCGTTTATATCTATTTCCGTTTCTCATTATCGAATGGGGCTTAATTAACATATGTATTGTTACTATTACGTATAAGGAATTCAATCAGGAGACATTCACCAGAAATTTCTAGAAATTTCACTGCGAAATGATATTTGCACAATCCTCAACAGTTAAAAAAACATCGAAATTTCAATCGGAAATTCTGCGGAAAAATGTAATGTTTGCAGGCGTATTTCAGTAAAATACAGGCGACCGTAAATTTTACCCTATTTTGCTATTATCTTTCACAGGCTAGTGACCGTATTATCACTCCTTTACATCAATATATCCATTTTGAAAACGGCAAATGCCTGGCAACATTTATTCCAGGATTTCTATTTTTTTTTCGGCATTTTAAGTGTCTGAAAATATTTAAACGTTGTCTGAAACCTGGAATCCTAATACACTTTTTTTTCTTTTTTTTTCTTTCCACGCAAACAGTCACACGCACGAACCATTTTAGGAATTCCACTTAGGATTTCCATAAACATCAAAAGAAGCCAAATGGAGAACTGAGCTGACACCGAAGTCAACAGAACCGGTTTTGAAGCGAAATGTTGTTGGCTCGCTTGTTATTCGCCAGAAATGGAGTGCTAGCTTGTCTCCCTGGATGTGAAACTGAAAGAGGCGACAACTAATATTCCAAATAGCGCGAAAAGTTCTGTACATGAAAATAAGAAATCATTAAAGGAAGACCTGGTTCTTGAGTTCTTTTTTACTTTTCAGTTGTAAAGATGTTTAATTTTCTGGTGTCTTTATAAAGAAAGGAGTGTTTAATGACGTTGTTACTTATTTTAGAATGATTTATTGTTAATTTGTTCTCTTCATTTATTTATTTCCTTATTTCCTTTCCTCACTGGGCTATTTTTCCTTGTTGGAGCCCCTGGGCTTATAGCATCTTGCTTTTCCAACTAGGGTTGTAGCTTGGATATTAATAATAATAATAATAATAGGCTTACAGATATCGGTCGGTAATGTTTTTGCATTCATTCCATTAAAGGTTTAAAGGCTGCTCATGAATGGCAGAGGCAAGATACAGTGACATTGCCCAATCAAGCAGGACATTGCCATAGAGACTGACCATATATACATATGATCAGCGCCCAAGCCCCCTCTCCACCCAAGCTAGGACCATGGAGGGCCAGGCAATGACTGCTGATCACTCAGTAGATAGACCTATAGGCTCCCCTGAAAGTGAACATATAAGCAAACAAGCAACATTAAATGGACGAAGGAGAAAGAAACTTTGGTACAAGGTTTATGCATACGTGTCTGAGTTTGTGTTTGTGTGGGAGAGAGAGAGAGAGAGAGAGAGAGAGAGAGAGAGAGAGAGAGAGAGAGAGAGAGTGTGTGTGAGAGAGAGGACGGATTTATGTCCCAATTGCGTATTTAGTAGTAGCTATGTTATTCACATAAAGGAGACTATTATCTACGTGGAAAATAATGTTTGGTAACCAAAAGGAAATAAGTTCCCAACTACAAACTCAGGTAAATATTGTAAACAGAAATATTAATCCCTCTGTAAGAAGCTAAGAATAAATAATAAGCAAATAAGCGAAATCATTGACAATTTCTTAACATAAATCAAAATTAAGAACAACAATAAATAAAAATAAAATTGAGATGTCTTTCGAATATATACTGTCGATTTTCCTGAATTTTATCTTATTGCTGAAGAAAAAAAAAATCTATTAGCTCTCCTCACGACTTTGTGGTGTAGGAACATAGATGTGATGTGAAGATACCGATGGAGGATTCTCACAAAAATAGAAGTTGAAATTAAATAAAAAGAATTATATTTCTAAGGTAATAGCAAAGTTGATGTGCCCTTGTTGATGAAGAAACATTAATCTTTTGCAACAATGAGCAATTGGAAAGAATCTATGAGTCCTGCCGAAAGTTTGAGGAACACTTTTTAAAATAACAAACAGTTTCAAGACATTTCTCTGCCTTAGGATTGCGGTAGCCTATAGTCCATTTCTTTTAGCGATGCAGATTTGCACAGACTCGCAACGGTGCCCTTTTAGCTCGGAAAAGTTTCCTGATCGCTGATTGGTTAGAATTATCTTGTCCAACCAATCAGCGATCAGGAAACTTTTTCCGAGCTAAAAGGGCACCGCTGCAAGTCGGTGCAAATCTGCGTCGCTAAAAGAAATGGACTGTAGTTGAAACTTCCCTGCCTGGCAATCTCTCGGACGGGAGTTCGAGACCCGCTTAAGCTCGATAGTTTCTTATACTTTTTTGTAGTGTCTGCAACCTTACCATCTTAGTGAGCTAAAGATGGTGGATTTTGGGCACCTTATAGGTCTACTTGCTGAGTCATCAGCAGCCATTGCCTTGCCCTCCCTGGTCTTAGCTTGATAGAGAGGAGTCTTGGGCGCTGATCATATGTATATAAGGTCAGTCTCCAAGGACATTGTCCTATTCCTTATTTCAGACATTCATGAAGGACCTTTAAACCATAACCCTCAGAAAGAAGATAAGATGTCTTGA
>NC_090761.1:56834595-56842095 GCF_036898095.1 Palaemon carinicauda | reverse complement strand
AAAATAACGTCTTTTTAACAGTGTATCGAATATGAATTAAAAAGTCACGTATCAGAATAGTCCCTATCCCAAGAATAAAAAAGAAGCAAAAAGAAAAAAAGCATTAGAATAATAAAATGAATAAATGAGACGATGTATAAATGAATAAGTAGAAAAAATGAGATGTAAATATTCGGAACAGTTTACTAAGTAATAAAGAAAAACCAAAGAATGAAGATTTGTGGTGATCTGTTCTTGTACTAAATACATTTAGTAAATGAACGACGTCTTCCGAGACTATAATCATCATGTAAATTAGTGTTGTTAATTATGCCAGTTTTTTGTTAACTTGGCGGTTTCCTTTGTATTTGTTTTACAGTATTTCAGTATTTTCCTTAGTTTAGGGATAAATACATTTTTTATCTTTATTTTTGTCTTACATCGGGTCATATTAATGTTTAATCTTCCATTTAAATTTTTCAGTTTTATTTTTCAAACTAGTTTGAATTATTTCCTTCCGTATTGATATGAATTTTCTCCATTAATAATCCTTTCTTTAGTTTCTTGATAAATGCATTTTTTGTCTTTTCGTTTCTATCTTAAATTTTTTCGCTATTTAATCTTTCCTTCAATTTAAATTTTTCAATTCTATCTTCATAGCTAGTTTTAATTTTGTTCCCTTCCTTATTATTATAAATTTTCTCCATTAAGCTTCATACCCATAACACATGCATATCTTATCTGTTTAATTCAAGAGTATGAAATATAAACTGCTCAACATGTTGCCATTATTAAAATAACGAGTCGCCTTGGTGACCGCTGAGGTAGCGACAGTAGGGGATTCAGCATATGCAACCTCATTATGGTGGATAACGAGGGAGGGTGGGCTGTGGCACCCTAGCAGTACCAGCCAAACTCGGCTGAATCCCTCGTCAGGCTGGGAGGAGGGAAGACAGGAAAAGTTCCCTTTTGTTTCTATTTTTTATGTCCCCCCCACCCCAAGAATTGGGGTAAATGCCGTAGTAATTATAGTCCATTTCTTTTAGCGAGTCATATTTGCACCGACTCGCAACGGTGCCCTTTTAGCTCGGAAAAGTTTCCTGGTCGCTGATTGGTTAGAATTATCTTGTCCAACCAATCAGCGATCAGGAAACTTTACCGAGCTAAAAGGGCACCGCTGCGAGTGGGTGCAAATATGACTCGCTAAAAGAAATGGAATATAGTAAAAACTGATAGCTAAAAACACCGGAATCAAACATGAATCTAACAAGAAGGGACGTGGTTGGTGACGCTACATTTCCTTCTCGCGTTAAGATATCACTTTTCTTTGAATTGTTATCTCTTTACGAGCTAAAGTTCCCGGGTTGGGTTTCGTCTTTCCGTTTAAACACGTTCCTCAAATTACGTTAATGTCTTCATATCTCTCTTCAGGCACATGTTGGATGTTGCATTCAGCGGAAAACACTTTAAGGCATCTCTCTCTCTCTCTCTCTCTCTCTCTCTCTCTCTCTCTCTCTCTCTATATATATATATATATATATATAATATATATATATATATATATAATATATATATATATACATATATAATATATATATATAATATATATATATATATATATATATATATATATATATATATATATGTTGGATGTTGCATTTAGCGGAAATTCTCTCTCTCTCTCTCTCTCTCTCTCTCTCTCTCTCTCTCTCTCTCTCTCTCTCTCTCTCTCTCATTTCATTTTTGCACTTGTTGTGGCTGGGTCTACATCTAATAAATTGCAACCTTTAGCACTATACAGTTTTTTCCATAAGAATATTTTAATTTAACAGAGAAATGTTAAAAAATTCCATTAATCGAATTCTATGGTAACGAAGATGAAACTATTTACCATGCATAATTCCCGTCGTCGTTTTTTTTTTTTTTTTTTATAAATTTATTTATATATTAAGTATCCATATTTCAAGCTGATGTAATTTATATTTTCTTTAATGAATAGAATCATCAAATTAAAAAAACATGCATATAATAATGTCTTTTCATTCATATTCATTAATTCGAGAATGGACTACCTTGTTCACTTAAAATATATATTCAAGCCAATCGCTTGTTCTCTCTTGATTAGTATTCACTATGAATAACGTTTAGTAACATCTGTAATCACATTTTCTATATCCTATTCATGTTATCCTATCAACACCTCAAGCTTTGTTAAACCGCCATTGCGAAGAGTAGCCCATTAACAAAAATGGTCCTGGGCGTTGGCGGGTTTGAATCGGAATAGTTACCAATAAGGGCATGACCAGGGCACCGAAGGGCGTGGAGCCTTTTGAGGTCAGATTCAGTAATACCCGGAACTATTCTCGATAATAGTCATCACGACTGTTGAACGGAAAACAGAGGATATTTGCGACCGAGTTTTCAAATTGACAGACCTAGCGTGACTCGGCGGTTTCTTTGTGGCAATACCAATTCCTTTTTATCAAATGATTCATCCATTAATGCTGTTGTTATTCATCAATGATGAATGACCTTCAATCAATCAAAAGGAGGATCTTAATTACAGTTAAATGGTATTTATTGTGCATGAAAGGATTCCTGAATGAATTGTATTGTATTGCGTAATTTAATCTTAGTGTCTAATGAAGAGAAAAGTCGAATGGACGAAAAACAAAAGAGGTGCATTATGCCCTGTTTGTTGGTCAGTCTTATTGATAAAAGATTCTTATACAGGCATAACAATTGACTATTATTCGCACGGACAAAGGGATAATAAAATGAAATCTTTACTTTGCTATTCCGGAGGAGAAATTCTTATCCTTTACCTTTTATATAAATATTTTCATATATGCTTTCACCTCCAAAAAATCCTGGTTTTCAAGAATAAGGAATACTAGTGAACGCGACCCGTCAAAAATTATATAAATATTTTCATATATTCTTTCACCTCCAAAAAATCCTGGTTTTCAAGAATAAAGAATACTAGTGTAGGCGACCCGTCAAAAAATAAATATTTACTTCGCTATTTTTTCTAGAAAATAATCTTAATTTCATTCGTTATTTATTGCAATTTTCATATATTCTTTTCACCGCCAAATAATCATGTGTTGCAAGAATATAGAATACTAGTGTACGAAACCTGTCAAAATGAAATCTTTATTTTTACTAAAAATAATAATAATAATGATAATAATAATAACAACAACAATAATGATGTTAATAACAATAATAATCAAATTGAATTCACCCGGATCTCCACAACTCCTTTTGCTAATGACAAAGAAATTAATGATTCTAACTCTTAAATTACATCATTTTAATTTGACTTCGGGAAACATATAAGTTACGGTTACCAACTATCACTATATTCAATTTTTTTATAAAGCGGCGCATTTGCACCGACTTGCAGGGATGCCCTTTTAGCTCGGAAAAGTGATCTCCTAGCTGATTGGCTAGAATGATCTTGTCCAACCAATCAGCTAGCAAGAAACTTTACGAGCTAAAAGGGCACTACTGCGAGTCAGTGCAAATGCGCCTCATTAAAAAAAATGAGTATAGTATGTTTAAAGGTAACTCATGAATGGCAGAGGTTAGTGACAGTCACGTTGCCCTATCAAGCAGGATAATGCCATAGAAACTGACCATACAGTATATACATATGATTAGCGCCCAAGGTCCCTCTCCACCCAAGCTAGGACCAAAGAGGGTCAGGCAATGGCTGCTGATGACTCGCCAGATAGACCTATAGGTTCACCACACTCCCCCCCCCCCCCATCCTTAGCTCACAAGGATGGTGATGTTGCTGTGACCAAAAGAACTAAAGAGTTATTGCGGGACGAGCTCGAACCCTAGTCTGGCGATCGCCAGTTATGAACGTTACCGCATAGGCCACCATATGTTGGTGCAAATATGCACTTAAGCAAACATGATACTGGGATTGTTCCCAAGCATTTCTTGTTGGTAGGTTTTTATAAGATTTTTTTTTGTATCTATTTATATGTTTATTTGCTTATTAAACTTTGCCGTCTCTCGATTTTTCTATCACTTTCTGAATATTTTCATTCTTTTTAATGTCACTTATGTTCGTTACACTGTTCAATTATAGATATTTTCAAATAGTTTTAAACGTTTAATTGGGCTCCAGAAGTCACTAAAAGAGTTTGAGAGCCTAGGCCTACATGGCTGAGGGCTATGAAGCGTGAAGCCGGAGATAATGAATGGAGAAGTATTGATTTAAAAACTCAACATAGAGACAATTGGCGAAATTTAACTGAGGCCCTTTACGTCAATAGGCGTAGGAGGAGATGATGATGTTGAATAACATTGCTGTTCGTTATACTGTTTAATTACATATATTTTATAAACATTTTTCAATACTGCTTATATATATATATATATATATATATATATCTTCGTGAGAATGACTTTCAATTCAATTCTGTTCTTTACTCTTAAGCATCGTATTTCATGAAAGTATATTTTATGAAAGTATCATATTTCATGAAAGTATATTTCATGAAAGACTTCAATCCTTTCACTTATCAAATCTGACTTGCAGTTCGATTTCATACTGGAATCCTTATCGAAAATATTCATTGATTTTCAAATTGCCAAGAACCTTTTACGAACACGAAAACCTCCCCAAAGTTCTTCTCTTTAATAGACGGCGAAATTGACAGTAAAACTAAAAAAACAACGAGTTTTTCAACGGTAATGTACGGCTTAATTGACAATAAAAGTGGTGATAGGAGATGGCATGCGATAAAAAAAAAAAAAAAAAAAAAACATAACACATAAGTATTCTTTCATGAAGCAATTTTCAACATTCTATTTTGACATTTTAGGCGTTTTCATCTTTAAAAAAAATTAAGGTACAGGAAAAAACGGAAATTATATAACCAAAGTTTAAGATTACGTGTGATATTACGCATAGTTTTATATAATATACAGACATTGTCTTCTAGACAAGTTATAATTCATATCAGCCTATGAATAAATGGATGGATAGAAATTGATAAAACGTGAATATAAGTAAAATAATTTAGTGTAGTCCGAAAGAACCGGACATTCGTGATCACTTTAATTCATATGTAGGAAGCTTATTGGTAAAAAATGGAATCAATAAAGAAGGAAAAAATTTTCAAATTATTTTTAAAGATATAATAGATAATTTGAAATGAAGGGAAGGTGTAATAGCGATAAGATAGCAAGATGGAAGAGAGGAATAAGAAAAGCCGTGTATCGCTTAAGTAAAGAAAATAATGAAAATACAAATATAAAACATGAATTTTTTAACCCTAAAATCTACGAAATTACAGTAATGTATATATATATATATATATATGTGTGTGTGTGTGTGTGTGTATGTATGTATATATGTACAGTATATATATATACATATATATATATATATATATATTATTTAAATATATGTATGTATATATATAAATGTATATATGTATGTATATATATATATATATATATATATATATACATACATATGTGTGTATACGCGTTTGTGTGTATGTTTGTAGTGAAGACTGGAATAATTTCTCATAGACCAACAGTTAACATTATTTCATAGGAATGTCTAAACCATCAGAAATATGTCAGAGCTTTGGGACGATACTCAACGGCTTTTAGGGTCTTTACGATAGTCTATGGGTAATTCCAGCGCTTGTTATTTCAATTTCATCCCCTTTCTGCCTAAAATGAGTAGGAAAAATGTGCAAGAACTATAAACTAAAGATGAAATGAAATACATAAAGAAACATTGAGTGGAAAATATATTATACTTGATCGAATAATGATATATATGTATAAAAACGAGAAAAATAACAAGTAAGCAAAGAATAACTAAGAATTATCAGTAATAATCACAGAAACAGTGTTTAAAAGACCCAATTACGAAAAAGAAGGAACTGGAAATGATTTATGTCACCTGGATCTTTAATAGACTTCAGAAATCTGAAAAGAATGGATTTGGGTGTAACTATGTGATTAACGTCTTCCCTCTTCCTATCTTTTCTTATCAGTCACTGGCTGATTAGACAGAAATTGATCATTGTCTTCGCAGTGCAATTAATCACAGCCTTGTGACCTTACGAGCAATGTGTAACAAGGTGCAGAGAGAACCAGATTGCATTTCATTGCAACCTATTCCCCAATTATCAGACAAATTTCAGGTAACAATGGGACTACAATTACCCAATGCACTACGTCTTAATCCTGATAAATCAGCGGTGAAATAGGGTCAGGTGATCGCTTATTTAAAGATGGAGGTGTGGCAATATACGATCTTATTTACAGCTGATGGGGTCACGCGGGGTCAAGTAATTGATCGTGTAATTGGAGATAGTGATTGACCTTGAATTTTTTTTTTTGGAAAAACACGGAAAAAATTGGATTTGAGAAGAGTTTCAGGTTTCGTTTTCTGATGATCAACTCAGGAGAATTTTTTCCTTAGTAGAATGTTCGGGTCATAAGAGATCAATCTAATAAAGAAATACTGGTTTTAATTGAGATAGAGTCAAGGTTAAGATATTTATACAGTTAGACATAGGAATGGAGAAAGATGATTTAGGGGAAAAACTTAGATAGTATGAAAGGATTTTTCTTTCATATTCGTATTACTTCTGTAATGTACTCTCTCTAATTGCCAAAGTGACGAATGCGACAATTGTAATAACTGATAAACAATGAAATACGTTTAAAGGTCTAAAAGTTTTAACCTCTCATAAATGGCAGAGGCAAGGGACAGGGACATTGCACTATCAAGCAGGACAATGCTCTAGAGACTGACCATATTACATATGATGAGCGCCCAAATCCCCTCTCCGCCCAAGTTAAGACCAGGGAAGGCCAGGCAATGACTGCTAATGACTCAGCAGATAGAACTATAGGCTCCCCCAAAACCCCCATCCTCAGTTCACAAGGATGGTGAGGTTGCAGCAACCAAAGGAACTAACGTGTTTGAGCGGGACTCGAACCACACTCTGACGATCACCAGTCAAGGACGCTACCACCAGGCCACCACAACCAATCAATAAAACTACCACCTTATATATATATATATATATATACATACAGTATATATATATACATATATATATATATACAGTATATATATATATATATATATATACACAGTATATATATATATATATATATATATATATATATATGTATATATATATATATATATATATATAATTCTCTATAATCAACATTCCGGTTTTATATTTTCCATACTGTAATGAGCTTAACGCAGCTAAGGTTGAAATTTTGGATTTTTTTAATAAATTTATGCCAATTTTTTTTCCAAAAATCAAACCACATTAAAAACACCCCGATACATCTGTTCGCCAATTTCCTTCTTTTACAGCTTATTTGTTGTATCATTATTTTTCACCTCTCAGGCATTTTCACTGCATTTGATAAGCATAATATTCAACTTTTTTCATCAAATACATATAATTGACATGCAACATTTCCAAATAAAACAAATAACGAAAATTTCTG
>NC_090761.1:56824595-56829595 GCF_036898095.1 Palaemon carinicauda | reverse complement strand
CTCCTTCGTCATTTTATATCTTTTTATTTGTCGCTTTTTTATATACATTACATTTCACAATCATTCGCTTGTAGAACATTAGTAAAGCATGAAATGTTTTAGTTTCAAAATTGTAATGCTTATAGTAAATCTCTTTTCATTGCTTAACTTTAGAAATAATACTTCATAAATATTTTTACTTTTACAAAAACCAGGTAAATTTTTCTGATAAATACATTTAACTTGCATAAGTCTATTTCTATAAATTCTAGCAATTGTCATATAATAATTCCTTTGGTTGCGGTTTAGGAAATTCTTTTCATAAATTTATTTTTTTCTTTCTTATTCTAGAATGACTTTGCCTTTGATAATTTTCCATTTTGCAAACTTTTGAAGTAATTTCTATTATCTTCTTGACATTTCCTTCGCTTTATTTTTGGGTCGTGTTTAAGGTGATGTAATTCTATCTTATTGACAAATTCTGTATTTCTGATTTAACTTTTTGGAATCATACTTCTCACTTCTCCCTGTATTACTTTGAGAATGTTATTTTTATTTAATGCAACATCCATAACTGTTACGTATTTCAGCAATATCATGATCTTATTCTGTTATTTTTTTTTTCTTTTGCACTGTATTCATGTCAAGATTATGATACTTTCCTCCAAAATCTTTAGACATTTTAACATTACATTTCTTAATACAACATCTCTCTGTGCAAATTTTTCGCTATGTTTAATTATCTCCTATTTATCTCATTTTATAGCCACATTTTAACATTGCATTTCTTAATACACTATCTCTCTGAGCAAATTCTTAGACAATATTTAATTATCTCCTGATATGTGTATACATACATACATACATATATATATATATATATATATATATATATAATATATAAATATATATATTTATTTATTTATTTCCCTTTTTAGCCACATTTTAACATTGCATTTCTTAGTACAGTATCTCTCTGAGCAAATCTTTCGTAACATTTCATTATCTCTTACAGTATTTATCTCTCTTTTTAGCCATATTTATCTTCTTTGGCAGCTCGCTCTTCGATAAAGTATCCCTTAATTACATATTACTTTATCATTTTAATATATAGGCTATCGAAAATATTTTTACTCCCTTAAGAAATATTGATTACCTAACTGTTTTTTCACTTCATGTTACCAGAACTATAGAACTTTTTATCATCTTTTGAGGAAATAGACGTAAAAATATTTCATAAAAACTTCCTGACTTCTAAATCAATGTGTATTCATGCATTCAAACATAGATAATTATTAAAAAATAGACGATGCTTACGATTAATTAATATTTGAACTATACTAATATTTGATAGTTTCATTATGTTTTAATATTTACAACAGCACTATGCGGGAATTTATCAATAGAAACCGTCGTGGTTTAACTCCTTAACAATATATATATATATATATATATATGTATGTATATATTCATATATATACATATATATAGATATATATATATACATATATATATATATATATATATGTATGTATATATTCATATATATACATATATATAGATATATATATATACATATATATATATATATATATATACACTGTAATACACACACACATATATATATAAATATATATATATATATATATATGTGTGTGTGTGTGTGTGTGTGTATGTGTATACTCTCCTAGAGAGGCTACTAGGTGCTACCTGTCTATTTCTCAGAGATTATTCTCAAGTGAGGTTTCAAACCCCACACTTACGAGAGTGACGTCCACATTCAGTTTTCAACCTATATTTTCTTTGCTTTGAAGATTAATAAATCACGAAATTGTGTATAGGACGTGAAAAAAATCCTAAGCAGTTAGTTCTTATTCAAGTAATAAAAGAGATCCATTTTTTTATAACCTCAAATTCAGCTTTGAGTTGTATTACAATTAACACTTTCTTAAAAGATCTTAGGATCAGATTAAAAAAAAAAAAAAAACTTGTTTTGGCGCAAAGATTTTCTGAGTTGCCCTTATGACAATCAGAATAGTAAACAGGTTTAGACATAAGAGAAAAACTTAATGAAAACTTTAAATTGGACTTACGACTGTAGATCAGCCAAATAGCATTAAGCTGAAAACAAAAGTGAAGATCTATGTATTCTGTAACACCCAGCAGATTCAAGAAATCAATAACTTACCTTATTTAGCTGTCAAGAAATATTTATCACTAAAATTGGAAAACTAAAACACAGAAACCTCTCTCTAAGGAAAGTAGAAAACACCCGAGATAACAGCCACGCAAACAAATCCAAGACAAGACGTGCACAAAGTGTATCAACAAAACCACGTGACGCCCACCTTCACGAGCAAAGATGAACTACGTCCTCTCGCTACGACATCCGCTCAGACACTGTCTTGCAAAGCTTCAAAAGCCTGCCGTCTGGGCCCTGCTGCTTAGCGTCTGGGTTTGACTCGAGCCTTCGTCAACATTAACCTTGAGCGGTCAATTGCTTCTACTCGGTTCTCGTAGTGGTCAACATATCATGCCCGTATAGGCACACGATTTTCATGCAAGTAGTCCAAGGCCTAAATGTTTCTTAAAATGGTCATTTTGTTATCCGGCTTTCAGTACCATATAATAAGTATGCTATTTTTTTTTACGTTAAACCGGATTTAGGGTTAATATATGTGTATATATATTCATATATATATATATATATATATATATATGTATGTATATATGTATATACATAAACATATACATATGTATATATACAGTATATATATACATATATATGTGTGTATATATATACATATATATATATATATATATATAAATATATTTGTATATATATCATGTATATGTGTATATACAGTGTATATACAGTATATATGTATGTATATATATATATATATATATATGTGTGCATACACGTACATATATACTGTATGTATATACATATATATATATATATATATATATATAATAAGTAATAAATGAGAGTATATTTCGTATCCAATACAAATTTAGGTATAGTAATTCTTTACATTTCATTTTATTGTCATATTCCAAATGGGTCCAGCAGTTCTATGTTATATATATATATATATATATATATATATATAAATATACATATATATATATATATATATATATATGTATATATAAAATTGTATATATACAGTATATTCAAATATATCTTAATATCCACATATCTATATATAGCTTGTGTGTGGCATCCAATAACTTATTACAAAGATACCCTACGAGTACTGTAAATGGTAAAATAAATGTGTATTTTTGTGTAAAATATTATGCTCATATTTCAAAGCATTCATTGCTCATTAACCTTAAAATAATCCGTTTCAATTCTTCAGTTAAACTGCTTCGTCATATTTAAGTTTGTTTTGATATCAGTTGTCAAAGAGCATCCTGATATGTTTATTTCATTTTATCATCAGTGTAATTATCTCATTTTTATTGTTAACAAAAGTAAAAACATTACCTAATATTTTTCTATAAGATAATCATGCATCTACACACTCATTCACGCATATATTTTTACTATGCATCTACACACACTTATATACACACACATATATATGTAAATATATATATATATATATATATATACATATATATACTATATATATGTGTATATATATATATATATATATATGCATTTGTTCATATACAATATTTATCTATATATATGTATATAAAATATATATATACATATATATATATATATATATATTTAAGTCTGTATATTCATATATATATATAATTATATATATATATATATATATATATAAATATATGTGTGTAGATACATATTTATGTTAAAAATATTAAATATTAGATGATGTGTATGATTAGAGAGAGAGAGAGAGAGAGAGAGAGAGAGAGAGAGAGAGAGAGAGAGGTCATCCTTGGTACAGTCCATCCCCCTTCGCTTTGGTCTCCCTCTCCTTCTCGTTCCCTGTACCTCCATTTCCATCGCTCTCCTCCATATATACTAGGAAAAGATGCAGACAAAGAAGAAGAAGAAGAATAAAACGGGAATTTGCAGTCGATTGGAGCCATTTTCTTCCCTATATGAAAAATCGTGTCATTGCAAGAACCTAATGACCCTTATAAATTTTCTTAAAGAGAAAATGACCTAAATGACCTTCTGACATACACATAAGAAATGAGACCGACTTTTGTGTCATTTATAGTTCTTTATTGAGACATGAACAACTTATGGCCCTGTTTTTATCTGATCCTCTGTAAAAGGTGTTTAAGTCTGCCTTGATTAAAGTAAAAATTCTGAATAGAGAATTAACTATAATTTTCTCTTTCTTCTTTACTTATGACACTTATTTGCGTATATCTTTTAATCTCGTTGTCTTGACAATAGTTCTTAATGATAAAGAACACAACTACTGTCTAGAGAATATGGAACGCTTTTATACTATACTATTTATTGACACACATGCTTAAATTTTGCGTGTTACATATGTATCTTCATACTTTCATCCCGTTCGTAATACTAGGTGTGCAGTTAATTCTAATAGTCAGACCTTCTTCATCATGAGGCTCAATACTACTCAGTATTCTAGAATTATTATTCCAGCTGTGACCAAGTTGTGAAATGATTTTCCCTATCGGGTAATTGAATCAGTAGAAATTCAAATTTTCAAAGTAGCAGCAAATGTTTTTATGTGAACAGGCTGACATGAGTCTTTTTATAGGTTATATACGAAATGTATATCTGTTTTAGTGTTGTTACTATTTTTAGAATATTTCATTTTAATTGCTCATTACTTCTCATATTGTTTATTTATTCTATTTTCTTTCCTCATTGGGCTATTTTTCCCTGTTGGACCCCTTAAACTTATAGTATCTTGCTTCTCCAACTAGGGTTATAGCTTAGCTAGTAATAATGATACTATGTATATATGCACAAACACACACTCATATATGTATACACACACACACACACACACACATATATATATATATATATATATGTGTGTGTGTATATA
>NC_090761.1:56800084-56802584 GCF_036898095.1 Palaemon carinicauda | reverse complement strand
AAAAAGATGTGCTGGGTGATTCATAATTATTTTGGCTTTGGTAATTGAAGGAATATCGAGGTGGAAAGAACCGGATTTATATATTGATGTACGGTATATGTATGTATATATATATATGTATATATATATATTATATATATATATATATATATTGTATACAATATATGTGTATATATAATTTGTATATATATATATATATATATATATATATATGCGTGTGTGTGTGTATGTGTATATATAATTTATATATAGATAGATATAGTGTATATATATGTTTATATATATATATATATATATATATATATATATATATATATATATATATATATATATATATATATATATATATATATATTGTGTACGTATGGGTGTGTGCACGATACAAAATTAGCCACTTTGTATCTTCGGTGATAAACAAATTTTGTTTACGATACTGTAACCAAAAGTTCATGCCTATCATGGATGTCTAGGAAAAAATGAATATATCATATGATATAAATGTATATGGACAGTAGGACTTAACTCGTGTGAAGCTATAGATATATTACCTTTATAATAAAATAAAATATTACCAAAATTACAAGTTTTGAATGTTCTAAAACTTAGATTAAATAGCAAAATGGATATTATAAATCCAATTCGTGTATACAGATAGTAAAATTTATTTCCTAAATGACTTTGATATTTTTTTCAATTATAAACTTTTTTATATATCAAGAACATCACCAATGAAATAAAATCCAATTCCAGGCAAGTACCGTTAACAATATAATTTTTTTTATTTCGATTTTCATTTCCGTAAAATCTCTCCACTTGCCACTTTTAATCAATTTTTTTTTGTGGAGCATAACGATATTATAATGAATAACGGTCTCCAATTAATTTATATCAAAACACAGCATAACGATGATATCATCAAAATTGAAATAATTCTTAGACCTTTAGGGTTGTGGTGACCCTGGTGGTAGCGTCCTCGCCTGGTGATTCCCAGACTTGGGTTCGAGTCCCGCTCAAATTCCTAAGTTCCTTTTGTCGCTGCAACCTCACCATCCTTGTGAGCTAAGGATGGGGGTTTGGGGGGAGCCTTTGTCTATCTGTTGAATCATCAGCTGCCCTTGCCTGGCCCTCCTTGGTCCTAGCTTGGGTGGAGAGGGGGCTTGGTCGCTGATCATATGCAATATGGTCAGTCTCTAGGCATTGTCCTGCTTGCTAGGGCAATGTCACTGTCCCTTGCCTCTGTCATTCATGAACGGCCTTTAAACTTTTAAACCTACTAATCTGTTGTTTGTCTCAACTTATATCATATGTTTTAATTTTACATCACATCTGCAAATAACAATATATGACATTTTTATGATGAGCATTTATATAATACATGTTTAATAAAAGATTGTTATATAGTGTTTTACTACGATTACAATGACCAAAATTATTACAAAACGCAATGGTTAAATGTGAGAGTTGATATGTAAGATAGAATTTGTAGCTCAACAATTTTAATTAATTGAGTGATGGCGTTCAAATTAAAACAATAAACAACAAAAAACACATGCATAATAAACGGAACCAATACTACTAAATGCACACAGAATAAATTGAAATACTACTTTCAATAAATTGAGAGATAATTCTGTTAATGGAGACCTCTTTGCATGAATCATAATATGTCGTATCCCTTTTATGGCTATGTGCATTTAAGTGAACTGGTTTACATTTGAGCGTATACGTGTACGTATAAAAAAAAAACTCGTTACCCCTTTTGGCAAGGATTTTTCGATAATGTTGTATACACATCTTAAAATGAACTTTTGTCTTTTAGGCACACATAATTCAAATTCAGACATTTTTTTTTTTAGATTATTACCCTAAGGTTCCAAATAAACTCTAAATTCTAAAATAATTTCCATGTCGTCTTAACATGTCTTCCTATAGAGAGAATGTTAAGCTGTGTGCGTGATCAGTGCAGTAAGACTCAATGAAGATGAAATTGAAGTTTTATAATGATCTGCTTTTGATAAAGCTAAATTTCTGGTTGTACAAAAGGGATTTTGTATCTTCGAATTACGATATATAGATATTTTATATTTGTTTGAATCGTTAGTGACTTATACAAGAAAGAGAAGTGAGTGCGAGGATTTTTTGTGTGTGTGTGTGTGTGTGTGTGTGTGTGTGTGTGTGTGTGTGTGTGTGTGTGTGACGGAAGTTTTGATTTTGTGAACAAAAGTAAAATTAGACTATGTGAGATGATTTTTCCTCGTATTATAATCTTACTGTCTATAATTATATATCTTTGAGCTATACCTCGGAATTTATGCGTTCAACTTAGAAGATATAAATCCATGATTGCTTTCTAATCCGAAGATTCTAGGACTTCCGCAAAACACAGAAGAATGCCCTTTGAAATACTTTTTTTTTCCCAGACAGGGTGATATGTACGTGATTTTAAAAATGCCAAGTCTCTCTCTCTCTCTCTCTCTCTCTCTCTCTCTCTCTCTCTCTC
>NC_090761.1:56785084-56795084 GCF_036898095.1 Palaemon carinicauda | reverse complement strand
TACTTCTCTCCGAGATTTTTTTTTTCTTTATTTCTTTTCCTAACTGGGCTACTTTCCATTTTGGAGCCCTCGGGCTTATAGCATCTTGCTTTTGCAACTAGGGTTGTAGCTTAGCAAGCAATAATAATAATAATAATAATAATAATTAATAATAATAATAATAATAATAATAATAATAATAATAATAATAATAATAATAATAATAATTATAATAACAATATATTATTATTATTATTATTATTATCATTATTATTATTATTATTATTATTATTATGATTATTATTAGCTAAGCTACAACCTCAGTTGGAAAGGTAGGGTGTTATAAGTCCAAGGGCTCTAACACGGAAAAATAGCCCAGTGAGGAAAGGAAATAAGGAAATAGGAAGTAATGAACAATTAATATAAAATATCTTAAGAACAATAACAACATTAAAACAGATCTATCATATGTAAACGATAAAAAGATTTATGTCAGTCTGCTCAGCATAAAAACATTTGCTGTAAGTTTGAACTTTTGAAGTTCTACTGATTCAACTACCCTATTAGGAGGATTATTTCACAACAACTTAGTCACAGCTGGAACAAAACTTCTAGATTACTGTGTAGTATCAGCCTTATTTTGTTTCACGTCTTAATTTCTACATTTCATATCTATTTTGTTGCATTTCTAAATTTCTACATTTCATATCTATTTTGTTGCACGTCTTAATTTCTACATTTCATATCTATTGTGTCGCATGTCTACATTTGGCATCTATTTTGTTGCACGTCTTAATTTCTACATTTCATCCATTTTGTTGCACGTCTTAATTTCTACATTTCATATATATTTTTCTTGCACGTCTCAATTTCTACATTTCATATCTATTGTGTTGCACGTCTTAATTTCTACATTTCATATCTATTGTGTCGCATGTCTACATTTGGCATCTATTTTGTTGCACGTCTTAATTTCTACATTTCATATCTATTGTGTCGCATGTCTACATTTGGTATCTATTTTGTTGCACGTCTTAATTTCTACATTTCATCCATTTTGTTGCACGTCTTAATTTCTACATTTCATATATATTTTTCTTGCACGTCTTAATTTCTACATTTCATATCTATTTTTCTTGCACGTCTTAATTTCTACATTTCATATCTATTTTGTTTCACGTCTTAATTTCTACATTTCATATCTATTTTATTTCACGTCTCAATTTCTACATTTCATATTTATTTTATTTCACGTCTTAATTTCTACATTTCATATCTATTTTATTTCACGTCTTAATTTCTACATTTCATATCTATTTTATTTCACGTCTTAATTTCTACATTTCATATCTATTTTATTTCACGTCTTAATTTCTACATTTCATATCTATTTTATTTCACGTCTTAATTTCTACATTTCATATCTCGCAAACAATTACTCTGCCTCTTAGATTTGTACCTCATTGTTTGATGATCGATTTTGCCTTTCAATATTTGATTTGTTTTCGTACTTAATAAAGTTGTCTTTTTATGTGCATGAATGAATCATGTTAATAAAAATCCTATTGAAAGAGAATTATGAAATCGAATGAATCATGATTATTAAACACGTGTGTATTATATGAAATTAGAGGGGGGCTCAGTAGAGCGCAGACCTCAGCCTGGCAGCTTATTTCTCGACCTTTGGTCGATCTTGACCCTGACTTTTGACCTTATCATACATTAACTGGCGTGGATTTTCATACACCCATCTATGAACCAAGTTTGAAATCTCTGTGACAATGATGTCCAAACTAATGGCTGATTACGTGAATTGAACATTTTCCTTGACCATGACCTTAACCTTGGACCTTGACCTTCCAAAATTTAATCAGTTCTAGTTTGTTACATAACAGTTAATCCCTGCAAGTTTCATTAATCTACGATTAAAACTGTGGTCAGGAAGCTGTTCACAAACAAACAAACACACATAAACACACAAACAGGGTAAAATATAACCTCTTTCCAAGTTCGTTAATGGAGGTAAATATAACGATGAAGACCAATAGAAAGTCCTTAAATATCTAAGTATAAAGTGAGCACTAAAGATCACACTGAGCTTATTTGACAAACACCATAGAAAATAAAATCTGACTTAGAAACGTAAGGATATTATTGACATTTATGATCATGGAAATAAATAAATTATGCGATTAATTGATAGCGTTTAGTTTAATAGCCAGTACGATTAACAAAGTTTAAGTCACTGATTTGGAAAAAAAAAATCATGATACTGACGTCAGTATTCGTAAAATTAAAGCAAAATGTAGTTCTTCAAAATAATGTGAAAATAAAAACACATTCTTAAATCTAGCGAAAGGTACTTATCAACAATTTTCCAGTCATTACATTCGTCTACTTTGTCACCAATCTGTCACCAGTCAAAACTTTCCTCAAGTATGTAACCCGTATGAGCTTACTGGTAGTGACTCTTATTGCCTGATGATTGATAGGTGTCAACAATTTTGTTTGGAACTATGATTATACTCGCTTACTGTTCTGGTTTTCTAAGGTTTTGCTCCACTGGTTATTTATGTAAGTTTATAACTCCACCACTGTGTCATTATTGTCATTGTTTTCTCGACCTACAATCGAAATACATTATGAGCCACCTTGTACTGTCCATTAACTTAAGCCATATATAGCATAGAGCTAACCACTTTTCGTAATATTTGACCTCATCTGTAATCTTAAAATGACCAAGTGGTTGCCTTCACTTTTTCACGTACATTTCAGCTTTCCATTCAGACATCTGACATTCGTAGAGGTCCATTCTTCTTCTCTTCATTTTATGAGCAGTTTTGTCACTAAAAAAAAAAAAAAAAAAAAAAAAAAAAAAAAAAAGCCAACATATAACCATACTCCGTTCAAAGCACTAAGTATGTCAGGATTAGGCTTGTATAATCGTTTACTGGTAGCCATTCTGACAAAACTCTATTCATGGTAAGGGTAGAAGAGACTTTAGATTTGGTAAGCAGCTTTTGTAGGAGGACACTCCAAAATCAAACCATTGCTCTCCAGTCTTGGGTAGTGCCGTAGCCTCTGTACCAGGGCATTCCACTGTCTTGGATTAGAGTTCTCTTGCTTTAGGGTACACTCGGAAATGCAATTTTATCTTATTTCTCTTCCTCTTCTTTTAAGTTTTAATAGTTTATATATGAATGATCTATTATAATGTTGTTACTGTTTTTTTAGGATATTTTATGTTAACTGTTCATTACTTCTCATTTAGTTTATTTATTTCCTTATTTTATTTCCTCACTGGGCTATTTTTCCCTCTTGGAGCCATTGTACTTGTAGCATTTTCCTGTTCCAACTAGGATTGTAGCTTAAAATAATAATAATAATAATAATAATAATAATAATAATAATAATAATAATAATAATAATAATAGTATTAGTAGTAATAATAATAATAATAATAATAATAATAATAATAATAATAATAATAATAATCATGAGTAATAATGATAGTAATAACTAGAGGGGCACTCAGTAGAGCGGCAGCTTATTTATCGACCTTTTGCCCGACCTTGACCTAGACCTTTGACCTTTAACATTTATTAATAGATGTGGATTTTCATACACTGAAATATGAACCAGTTTGAAGTCCCTGTGACAACGATGTCCAAACTTCATGGTTGATTACGTGAATTGGACATTTTGCTTGACTGTGACCTTGATCTTTAACCTTGACCTTCAAACCTAATCGTTTCCAGCTTTATACATAACAGTTAATCCTTGCAAGTTTCCTTACGATTAAAATCACAGACACAAACAAATAGGGGTGAAAACATAACATCCTTCTAACTTCGTTGGCAGAGGTAATAACATGTTATGGGCACGGTCTAGACATATAGTCTTACAGTCCTAGACCGTGTTTGTGGGTAAGGTGGCAGGAAGCATTTCATCTCATATTTGTCGACCAAACTGGAAGAGCCACATTCACAGGAATTCCAGAATTTGCTATACCATGGACAGGCTCCATACCAAGGTCTAGAGAATAATAAGTAATATTTATAGTAATTATTCATACTACGAACACACTATGACAATACGTTGGAAGCAAACACATTGTTCACCACTTCTACTGACTTGAAAGAGGTTTGGATAAAATGAGGATACTTACCTTATGATTGACGCTGGGGGTGTAAAGCAACAATCAATAGAGAAATTACGTACATTTTATATAGATTAATGCATATATATGGTATGGATTACCATATGTGTGTATGGGCATATATATATATATATATATATATATATATATATATATATATATATATATATATATATATATATATATATATATGGGTGTGTGTGTGTGTGTGTATGTATATATACATATATATATATATATATATATATATATATATATATATATATATATATATATATATATATATATATATGTATATTGTGTGTATATATTTATACACACACATACACAGACACACACGTATATATATATATATATATATATATATATATATATATATATATATAAACAGAGAGAGAGAGAGAGAGAGAGAGAGAGAGAGAGAGAGAGAGAGAGAGAGATTATCCCCTACTCTACTATTAACGTCAAGTCGCCTCCCCTGGGGGTGAGAACCATTATAGACGTTCTTTCCCAGCGCATCTGTCCTCACTCCTTAGACAACATCAACAACTCGTTCATAATAAAGACCAAATAGACAAGGATTTCCACTTTGCTCCGCTAACGGTTCTTCTTCCGCGGTGCTCCGATCGGCTAGGGCTTGAAGATTCTTTTAAGAAATGATAACTTTTAGTATAGTTTCTCTCTTTTTTTTTTTTTTGAGGTCAAGCGAGAAGCTGTTGTTTACCTAACAGTCTATTAGATGTTTGAATTGGTAATAGTTAATGAATCATAAGCTTCGGAGATTTATTTAAGAGAAGATCATTTTCAGTAATGTTTCTTTTTTTATTTTTCGAACTCGAGCGAGATTCTGTTGTATATTCTAGGCTATTCGATTTTTGAATTAGTAATAATTAATGAATCATAAGCTTCGGAGATTTATTTAAGAGAAGATCATTTTCACTAATGTTTCTTTTTTTATTTTTCGAACTCAAGCGAAATCCTGTTGTTTACTTAGCAGTCTATTCTAGGCTATTCGATTTTCTAATTAGTAATAAGTAATGAATAAAAGGCTTCGAAGATTTAGTTAAAAAAAGATAATTTTTAGTAACGTTTCTTTTTTTATCTTTCGAACTCAAGCGAGATCCTGTTGTTTACTTAGCAGTCTATTCAAGGCTATCTGATTTTTTAATTAGTAATAATTAATGAATCAAAGGCTTCGAAGATTTAGTTAAAAAAAGATAATTTTTAGTAACGTTTCTTTTTTTTATTTTTCGAACTCAAGCGAGATCCTGTTGTTTACATAAAAGTCTATTGTAGGCTATTCGATGTTTGAGTTGGTAATAATCGATGAATTATAAGCGTTTAATAATCCTAAGCTTCAAAAATTTATTTAATCGAGAGAAGATCATTTTCAGTATTGTTTATTTTTTTTCGAGATCTATCGAGATGCTGTTGTTTATTTAACAGTCTATTCTAGGCTATTCGAGGTTTTAATTAGTAATAATTAATGAATTATAAGCGTTTAGTAATCTTAAGCTTCGCAGATTTATTTAAGAAAAGATCGTTTTCCGTAATGTTCCTTTTTTTTTCCGAGCTCAAGTGAGAAACTTTAGTTTACCCAATATTCTATTTTACGTGTTTGTACATACATACATATACCAAGGCACTTCCCCCAATTTCGGGGGGTAGCCGACATCAACAAATGAAACAAAACAAAAAGGGGACCTCTACTCTCTACGTTCCTCCCAGCCTGACAAGGGACTCAACCGAGTTCAGCTGGTACTGCTAGGGTGCCACAGCCCACCCTCCCCCGTTATCCACCACAGATGAAGCTTCATAATGCTGAATCCCCTACTGCTGCTACCTCCACGGTCATCTAAGGCCCCGGAGGAAGCAGCAGGGCCTACTGGAACTGCTTCATAATCGCTCGCCATTCATTCCTATTTCTAGCACGCTCTCTTGCCTCTCTCACATCTATCCTCCTATCACCCAGAGTTTCCTTCACTCCATCCATCCACTCAAACCTTGGCCTTCCTCTTGTACTTCTCCCATCAACTCTTGCATCCATCACCTTCTTTAGCAGACAGCCATTTTCCATTCTCTCAACATGGCCAAACCACCTCAACACATTCATATCCACTCGAGCTGCTAACTCATTTCTTACACCAGTTCTCACCCTCACCACTTCGTTCCTAACCCTATCTACTCGAGATACACCAGCCATACTCCTTAGACACTTCATCTCAAACACATTCAATTTCTGTCTCTCCGTCACTTTCATTCCCCACAACTCCGATCCATACATCACAGTTGGTACAATCCCTTTCTCATATAGAACTCTCTTTACATTCATGCCCAACCCTCTATTTTTTACTACTCCCTTAACTGCCCCCAACACTTTGCAACCTTCATTCACTCTCTGACGTACATCTGCTTCCACTCCACCATTTGCTGCAACAACAGACCCCAAGTACTTAAACTGATCCACCTCCTCAAGTAACTCTCCATTCAACATGACATTCAACCTTGCACCACCTTCCCTTCTCGTACATCTCATAACCTTACTCTTACCCACATTAACTCTCAACTTCCTTCTCTCACACACCCTTCCAAATTCTGTCACTAGTCGGTCAAGCTTCTCTTCTGTGTCTGCAACCAGTACAGTATCATCCGCAAACAACAAGTGATTTACCTCCCATTCATGGTCATTCTCGTCTACCAGTTTTAATCCTCGTCCAAGCACTCGAGTATTCACCTCCCTCACCACTCTATCAACATACAAGTTAAACAACCACAGCGACATCACACATCCCTGTCTCAGCCCCACTCTCACCGGAAACCAATCACTCACTTCATTTCCTATTCTAACACATGCTTTACTACCTTTGTAGAAACTTTTCACTGCTTGCAACAACCTTCCACCAACTCCATATAACCTCATCACATTCCACATTGCTTCCCTATCAACTCTATCATACGCTTTCTCCAGATCCATAAACGCAACATACACCTCTTTACCTTTTGCTAAATATTTCTCGCATATCTGCCTAAATGTAAAAATCTGATTCATACAACCCCTACCTCTTCTAAAACCACCCTGTACTTCTAAGATTGCATTCTCTGTTTTATCCTTAATCCTATTAATCATTATTCTACCATACACTTTTCCAACTACACTCAACAAACTAATACCTCTTGAATTACAACACTCATGCACATCTCCCTTACCCGTATATAGTGGTACAATACATGCACAAACCCAATCTACCAGTACCATTGACAACACAAAACACATATTAAACAATCTCACCAACCATTCAAGTACAGTCACACCCCCTTCCTTCAACATCTCAGCTCTCACACCATCCATATTGATAATAAATAATGAATTATAAGCGTTTGATTATTGGGCTTTCATAAATGTAAATTCTGACCTCGAAGGTTTATTTAAAAAACGATCCTTTCCGACAATGTTTTATTTTTTCGATCTCAAGCTAGAGACTTGTTCACTTAACAGGCTACTCTACGTGATTTCACGTTTGAATTAAACATTATAATTGAAATATAAGTGTTTAATTAGCAGGTTTACATAAACAAGAATACTATTTTATTTTATTATTTGAGATTTGACGTTTGAATGAATAATCATCAATGAATTATAAGTGTTTAATCATTATTCTTATATAAGTAAAGATCCTCTTTTATTTTCTAACCGAGATGGGTTTTTTCTCTATTTCTTCTGCTGGACAAACAAGCTATCGTTAACTCAACAACATACTCCCACGTAATTACACGCCAAAAATAGTAATCATTAGTAATACTTGATTATTTGTTTATTACGTTTTCGTGGCATCTGAATACCCCCCCCCCCTGAATAATCTTCTCATCGGCTT
The DNA here is from genome assembly GCF_036898095.1 of Palaemon carinicauda. Taxonomy (NCBI): domain Eukaryota; kingdom Metazoa; phylum Arthropoda; class Malacostraca; order Decapoda; family Palaemonidae; genus Palaemon; species Palaemon carinicauda. The sequence goes on along the minus strand of NC_090761.1, from coordinate 56,787,074 downwards.
TGTTACCTCGTTATTATTCAGGGTTCGCCCCTCGTGGCCGGGGGGTGGGGTGGGGAATGTGGTGTTTTGTAATTGTTCTTCAACAGCATTTTGAAAATTGTAGAGTCCATGCTGTTGTTGACTCATCTGAGTCCACGCTTAGGGACCTTGAAGTGTTTTTGCTTGTGTAACTTTATATCATTGCTTTTGGCGTAAACAAACTGACAGGATACATTTCGCGGTTAATTTTACGTTTGATATTGCAAGAAATAATAAGTCGATGGCGAGTTTTGTTCATGGTTATTTTACTTCTAAAGATACTTATTTAGTTAATGCTTTCTATTATTTTAGAAATATGTTATTTTTATAATTTCATCTTTTTTAATATGATCAATTGAATTTGAGGTGAAAAAAGATAAAAGATATAATTGCCTAAATGTAATTGGTCAGCAAAGGGACACCACTTCATGATTTTAGCAATTGTCTGGGGCATCATCATTTTCCTTTCTCGTTGTGTCAATTTCGATGTGTTTTTTTCTCTCTCTCTCTCTTCACATCTTATCTGTATTTTGACTTCCGTCATGAATGGTTAGTTTTCTTATAATATTTCTTTGATCAAAATACGCATTGATTAATTTTCTGATAAACTAATGGTACTATTGAAATGTCGTATCAATCCTTCTTCACCCAAGGGGTTGACTACTGCACTGTAATTGTTCAGCGACTACTTTCCTGTTGGTAAGGGTAGAAGAGACTCTTTAGCTATAGCAAGCAACTCCTCTAGGAGAAGGGCACTCCAAAATCAAACCATTGTCCTCTAGTCTTGGGTAGTATCATAGCCTCTGTACCATGGTCTCCCACTGTCTTGAGCTAGAGTTCTCTTTCTTGAGGGTACACTCGGGCTCACTATTCTATCTAATTTCTCTTCCTCTTGTTTTGTTAAAGTATTTATATTTTATATAGGAAATGTTTATTGTAATATTGTTACTGTTCTTGAAATATTTTCTTTTTCCTTGCTTCCTTTCCTCACTGGAGTATTTTCCATGTTAGGGCCCTGGGCTTCTAGCATCCGGCTTTTCCAACTGGGGTTGTAGCTTGGCAAATAATAATAATAATAATAATAATAATAATAATAATAATAATAATAAAGATCTTCAATACTAAAGAGCCTTGACAGCATCTCTTCAGCCCTTAGATGCACCTACTTTATTACCTTCTACTTCACCTACGTTCCGGCTTTCTTTCTTTTACTTTCCTGTCTCTTCCTATTGCTGAATTGCCTCCCTGGTCCAAATACCATGATTTATGACTCAAATTCCATAAATCATGTCAAATAGAAGTTATATCTGACTTTGAGGTATCAAATGTTTTTGGATCAAGTTGAACTAAATAATTTTGCTTACAATTAAGTTCAACTTTCTACTTTTACGAGAATTTTCAAACCTTTTTGATTGGTTTTAAGTTTTTATCCTATCTTCAATCAGTACTCTGCCATCTGCAGACCTCAAATGTTCCATTCACAAAAACAAAATAATATATCTCAACTTGACAGTAAAATATATTTTTCTATCTGGTGGCTTCTGGCATCATTTTATCTATGATTATGAAAACCCTGTAAGTACAATCCACTACCGTCCTACAATCACTATTTAACTAAACTAGTCCTTCTTCTGCTTACATAATCCGAATAAAAAACCATTTACATCACAAAAAAATATTGATTTAATTTTACAGCTTATATTTGAGGTTAAACAAAAAATCAAAATCCTTAGCATTATCTATATATCTATTCAACAATAATCCTTTTATACAGGACTTTGCATTATGATACATGTAGATCCTTCTGTGCACTTTCAGACTTTTCAAGTAAGTATTCTTTATCTAGCTTTTAGCTTTTAGTCCAAACAGTTTTTAATATTAACTCCTCTATCAAATTCCTACCATACATCTTCCAGATATGATAGATATTAAATGCCTCTATTACTTCAATTTATCCTTTATACTTTTGTTT
>NC_090761.1:56777033-56779533 GCF_036898095.1 Palaemon carinicauda | reverse complement strand
GGATTTGACTCGAGATTTACATATTCATATGCTTCCAAGTCAAGGTTGCAATATTGTTTTAACAAAATGGTACGAGAGCGAAATCTTTCATTAAAATTTTCTTCTTCATTTTAGGGCTGGTGAATGCTGGTGAATTCCCAGCAGATCATATGGCAATACTATTGGCAAACATGGCTCAGGATGTGGTTGGGAAGGATCATATATATATTTTTAGGGTGTGTATTTACTGGTCTTCGCCTCTGCTTAGCTTCTATAAGACCTGTCTGAGAGATCAGGAATTTTAAAAGGTCATAACAGTGGTATGAGCGATGATGATTTATTCTTTATTTTTGGGTTTGTTTTACACAAATGCTTGTCAGATATTTATTTTTTTAGTAGTTTTTTCCGAGTCAATGTTTCCTATTTAGATAAAACAAACAAGTTTTTTTTTTTTTTTCAGAATATGAATTGTGGAATAATCTTGGAATGTTGAGAATATTTCCTTATTTTTATTTTTATAATTTCTCTGCAAAGAAGTTTTTTATAGGAGGACATTTTTGAAGAGTTTGAAGTTTGAATAACATTAGAGTGAAGATGAAATTGAAATGGTCAAATGAGAAGGAAGTTAGTAAAAACATTTACGGTTTTGGTAACTAGATCTATTTCTTGCAAGAAAACCTCTTGCTTTTGACTATACGAAAGATACAAAACAACAAACAAATAAACATAGACATCTAACGAAATGCCTTTATCAACATCGATTTATTAACTTTACTATTATTATTAATAATATTAATATTATCAATATTATTACGACATATAGTAACTTCCCTACTACACTGGTATATGAGCTTAAATTTTTTAGATTTTTTTTTATTTTTTCATTGGGGACAACAAATTAACGGATGGATCATCGTAGAAGTGAGATTTCTTCATAAATTGAAGACCTCTGTCTCTCCTACGAAAAGCACTCCTGATTCCTATACAGAAAACCAGGAGTATTACAAAGTTCAACCCTCAACTTAACCTATGGCCTTAGGTCTGAGCAAATATCTTCATTCAAAACTCATTATTATTATTATTATTATTATTATTATTATTATTATTATTATTATTATTATTATTATTATTATTATTATTATTATTAGCTAAACTACAACCCTAGTTGGAAAAGCAGGATGCTATAAACCCAAGGTCTCCAACAGGGAAAATAACCCAGCGAGGAAGGGAAATCTTATTATCTCATGTCCTTTCGCATCCTACAATTTAAGCAGGACTCGCTATTATCTCACTTTACTAATGGCGAAAAGGATATAAGTGTTGGGAATCCTACTAACATATCCTTTCCCGCATCAAAGGAGAGTCCTATGTAGCCATAAATATTAATGGCACCTTCTTAGTTCAAGGACAAACTAACGACCATTTCATAGCCAGTTGAAAGGCTTAAAGGCCGCTCATGAATGGTAGAGGCAAGGGACAGTGACATTGCCCTATTATGCAGGAAAATGCCCTAGAGACTGAGCATATTAAATATGATCAGCGACCAAACCCCTCTCCACCCAAGCTAGGACCAGGGAAGGACCAGACAATGACTGCTGATGACTCAGCAGATAGATCTATAGGATCCCCCAAACCCCTATCATTAGCTCACAAGGATGGTGAGGCTGCAGAGACTAGAGGAACTAACAAGTTTGAGCGGGAATCGAACACCAGTCTGGCAATCACCAGGCAAGGACGCTACCACCAGGCCACCATAACCCGAAGAGACAGATGAGAGAAAGTGCTCAACGAAATCTTAAGCAGTTAATTGAGTAATAATATATCGAATCTTAACAAATATTATTGATAAGCTTGTCACGTAAATATTGAAAAAATGTAAATTCAAATTTGCAGCGAATGCTTTTATCTCATAAATCCTGAACAAATGGAAGTTTAAACTTGAAGCGAATGTTTTTATGTTGAACAGGCTGACGTGAGTCTGTCTTCAAAGTTTATATATGGCATATCTATTTTGAAGTTGTTACTGATCTTAAGATATCTTATATCTATTACTTATCACATCTCGTGTAGTTTATCTATTTCATTATTTCCGTTCCTCACTGGGCTATTTTCTCTGTTAGAGCTCTACGGCTTGTAGCATCCTGCTTTTCCAGCTGGGGTTGTATCTTAGCTAATAATAATAATGATTATGATACAATAATAATAATAATAATAATAATAATAATAATAATAATAATAATAATAATAATAATAATAATAATAATAATAATAATAAACGTTTTACTAATGAAGTTGTCCTGTAAATATTGAAGAAATTGAAGTGTTTTACTGTGTGGTGAAGCATAAAACCAGCTACTTAGCCAAGATAAATAGGGATGCTCCTAGCCATTCAAAGTGGGAAATAATGAAGTGCTGTGTAACAAGAGAGAGCAGAATACGATATGCAAATCAACTTTGCTTAATGACCACTCTAGGTCCGGCTTTGTAAAGTGACTTCTCAATCAATTTTCTAAAGATCTGT
>NC_090761.1:56762033-56769533 GCF_036898095.1 Palaemon carinicauda | reverse complement strand
TTAGATGATGAATTTGTTTTTAATTATTTAGAAAAAGTGATAGCAATAACAATAACTACTTTCATCATAAGCACTAATCATCATCATCATCATCATTTCCTCCTACGCCTATTGACGCAAAGGGCCTCGTTAAGATTTCGCCAGTCGTCTCTATCTTGAGCTTTTAATTCAATACTTCTCCATTCATCACTTCCTACTTCACGCTTCACAGTCCTCAGCCATGTGGGCTGGGCCTTCCAACTCTTCTAGTGTCTTGTGGAGCCCAGTTATATGTTTGTTGAATCAATCTCTCTTGGGGAGTGCGAAGAGCATGTCCGAACCATCTCCATCTACCCCTAACTACTATTAACGAATGATCAATAGATATATAATTATAAAGTGATGATAAAAACTACACTAACCTATGCTAGAAGGACAAAATGTTTCTCTGATAATGTTCATCAAGAAAATAAAAAGAAAATAAATTAAAAGAAGCAAAATATCTTAGTTTGTAAATTAATGAAGTGGGAAAGTAAAAGTAATAAGTTCTGAAAAGTGTAAAGAAATACTGTTTTTTAAGTTTTAATAGATTATATATGAAAGATATTATCTAATGTTCTTACTGTTCCCATAATATTTTTCTTTTATTGTTTATTACTTCTTTTGTAGTTTATTTCGTAGTTTCATTTACTTAATAGGCTATTTTTTTCCCTTTTGGAACCCTTAGGCTTATAGCATCTTGCTTTTCCAAATGGGGTTATAGCTTAGGTTGTAATAATAATAATAATAATAATAATAATAATAATAATAATAATAATAATAATAATAATAATAATAATAATGACTATTGGAGAAAGCTTTTAAAACAATGGAATATTTAAATAAATAAAAACTCCAAAATGAAACATAGTTGAAATACTTTAAGACCACCTGGAATTTATTCACAATGTCTCAAAGTATTTGTCTAATTTCAAGCAAAAAATTAACAACGGTTGAAACAATACTGCAAAAGTGAGAGTGACAGGAAGCTTGCAAAAAACTGAAATACCTAAATGCATTGCAATAGAAGTAAGATATTGTTAATTTTCTCATATTATCGGTCCGAGAAGATTAGATAAAAGACAAAGGTTAAAAGATGTCAACATCCACAAGATGAGAAAAATTAAAATTGCAAAAGGAAAATGTCTGAAACTTGCAATAATAATCAACGGTCTGTACATACTTGTAATTGGTTATATATTGACTTTCAAATCTACACAGCACGTAACTAATAAGAAAAGATATTTGCATAAGAATTCTTCTCTCTCTCTCTCTCTCTCTCTCTCCTCTCTCTCTCTCTCTCTCTCTCTCTCTCTCTCTCTTCATTCGAAGCCTTTGCGCTCTGGACTAGCCACTGATCCTAGAAGAGCTCTGATCTCATCTTGCCACTCCAACTAGGTACATAGTGCTTGATCTCTCTCTCTCTCTCTCTCTCTCTCTCTCTCTCTCTCTCTCTCTCTCTCTCTCTCATACTGTAACAGAGATAGTTCAGTTCTCCCTATAACTAAAAAGCCGAGATTAAAATTTAAAAGAACAATTATTCGATCACAGCTATTTCAAAATTCCCCCCCCCCCCTCTCTCTCTCTCTCTCTCTCTCTCTCTCTCTCTCCCTCTCTCTCCTCTCTCTCTCTCTCTCTCTCTCTCTCTCTCTCTCTCTCTCTCTCTCATACTGTAACAGAGATAGTTCTCTCTATAACTATAAAGTCGAGATGAAGATTTAAAGGAACAATAATTCTATCACAGGCATTTTAGAATTATCTCTCTCTCTCTCTCTCTCTCTCTCTCTCTCTCTCTCTCTCTCTCTCTCTCTCTCTCTCTCTCTCTAAATCAAAATGAAACAGTGATGCTTCTCTTTATAACTATAAAGTCGAGGTTTAAATTTAAAAGAACAATAATTCGATATCAGCCATTACAGAGTTTTTGCTCTCTCTTTCTCTCTCTCTCTCTCTCTCTCTCTCTCTCTCTCTCTCTCTCTCTCTCTCTCTCTCTCTCTCTCTCTCTCTCTCTCCACACATATTTATCTCTGTCTCTCTACGTATACTTATAAAACGATATTGCTATATTTTCGAATCAATGAATTTCATAACATTAACCGCATATGTGGAGAAAAATGTGGGGAAATTGATTAAAAACTATTATGAAAATTGATTCAACTTCCAGATAAATAGTTACTATTTCACAAGACCCTTAAATTAACAATAAAAATGTCTCTTCTTGTATGGGTTTATGAAGGCAGATTCCAATGGTTATGATATACACTCATGCTTAAATAAACATGAAGTTAGAAATACTGTTAAACAAAGAAAAAGAGTAAAATAATTGTTTATCGTTTATTTCATATTTCAGATTCATTATGAACAATTGTATGTGTCAACTTATTTTTTTTTAATTAGAATGATGTTTCTTCACCAACGATCCTCGACACCAAAAGATATCTATTTAAAATAGAAACAAAATAAAGAAAACTACATAAATCTATTTCGAAATTTTCCTTTTTAAAAATTAAATCTATTTAAAGGAATGACTTTTTTCTTTTTTAAATGACTGAGCGGAGAAACACAAATTGAAGCCTCGACAATATTTAAAGAAAAAAAAAGGGAAAAAAATGACTTTCCGGGAGAAGTATTGGTGAGAAAATTCGAAAAAATTATGAAAATTGACCGAAAATCATTTCACCTAGCTGTCATGACCTTTTGAAGTCTCAAGGCAAACAGATTGTAAGTGGGGAATTATATGATAACAATAATAAAAGGAGCAAGAAGAATAACAAGAAGGAAGATAATAATCATACTTGTTCTTGTCAGAGAGGGTCATTAGCAAACGTCTAATACATTATCAATTGTTGCAGAATATGACGTACCTCGCTGGGGTAATGATAAGTAACACTGACTAATATAGAAATCTCTCTCTCTCTCTCTCTCTCTCTCTCTCTCTCTCTCTCTCTCTCTCTCTCTCTCTCTCTCTCTGCAAATACTTATTGTAATATTGATAGATATCGAAAGCAATAAATTTGTGAACATTGAACGCATATGGGAGAAAAGATATATGAAATTTCGCTAAAATATCTGTAAAAAGTTTATAATTCCAGAAAAATAGCTACAATTTCCCAAAATCCCTTACAAAAATTATGATTAATGACATCTGTTCTTATAAGGTTTTGTGGACGCAAATTTCAATGGTCAGGGAAAATATATTTGGCTAAATAAACAACTAACAAAGTCAAGAATTTGAGGGGCACTAAGACGAGCGAGAACAGACCTCAGCTGCGACAGCTTATTTCTCGACCTTTTACTAGACCTTAACCTTGACCTTTGACCTTAACATGTATTGATTGGTGTGGATTTTCATATACTTGAATATGAACCAAGTTTGAGGTCTCTGTGACAATGATGTCCAAACTTATGACTGATTACGTGAATTGGACATTTTGCTTAACTGTGACCTTGACCTTTGACCTTGAACATCCAAAATTTATTAATTTTCAGCTTTTTGCATAACGGTTAATCCCTGCAAGTTTCATTACTCTACGATTAGAATTGTGGCCAGAGGTAATGAAGATATACAGTTGAACAAATAAAAAGAGAAATATCTTTATTTTTTGTGATTTTTATCGTCGTTGTTGATCCCTTTTATTATCCCCAGCTTCATTTACGTTTGTTTGATGGTTTTCGCTCTCCTTTCCGGTCTAAAGTCGTTAATAACAAAAATAATTTTTTTCAAAAACCCCCAAAATCCGTATTCACATTTATATGGACCAATCATCAGTATCACATATAGCTATTTTCAATCTTTCTATTTTTCCAGTTAAGCTGGAGTCTGGTTAAGGAAGCCCGCTGATAATGAAAATATTACAAGAAGTTTATATAGGAAATATATATTTCAATGTTGTTACTGTTCTTAAAATATCTTATTTTTCCTTATTTCCTTTCTTCACTGGGCTATTTCCCCTGTTGGGACCACTGGCCTTATATCATCCTGCTTTTCCAACTAGGGTCGTAGCTTAGTAAGTAGTGATAATGATAATATATATAGAAATAAAAGAGAATAGAAGTAGTGGATATATTTCCAAATGACCGTTTTTAAAATAAGGAAAATATATCATCTAGAAAGAAAGCTTAATTTCTTGAAATGGATGAATGGAGAAATGCAAACTAAAAATAATTTTTCTATAACTAAAAAAAATGAAAACATTTCCACCGTCATTATAAAAAATAACAAAATTATTTTTATTAATATCAATGAAATTATCGATTTGATTAAAATAAATTAAATTATCGATTTGATTAAAATTAATGAAATTAATATTTTGATTAAAATGAATGAAATTATTATTATTATTATTATTATTATTATTATTATTATTATTATTATTATTAATGAAGCATTAGGGAAAGACCTTGAATTTTTCTTCCATTATTATTATCATTATCGTCATTATTATTATTATTATTATTATTATTATTATTATTATTAATGAAGCATTAGGGAAAGAGCTTGATTTTTTCTTCCATTATTATTATCATTATCGTCATTATTATTATTATTATTATTATTATTATTATTATTATTAATGAAGCACTAGCCAAAGAACTCGATTTTTTACTTTTATTATCATTATCATTATCGTCATTATTATTATTATTATTATTATTATTATTATTATTATTATTATTATTAATGAACCACTAGCCAAAGAACTCGATTTTTTACTTTTATTATCATTATCATTATCGTCATTATTATTATTATTATTATTATTATTATTATTATTATTATTATTATTATTATTATTATCATTATTATTATTATTAATGAAGCATTAGCGAAAGAGCTCTATTTTTTAAAAAGACTTTAAAGAAAATAATATCCCTCAACTGATGCGTTTACACGAAACACGACGGTGTCACGACCTTGCGAAGTCGAAGAGGTAAGCCGAGAATGCAACAGGAGAATTACGTGATAGCGATAATGAAGATAATAAGAGGAGCAAGAAGAATAACAAGATTGAAAACGACGTTGAGTCTTGTTCCTGCAGGGAAAGGTCACCAACAAACGTCTAAAACACTATCAGATGTTGCGGGAAATGAGGTACCTCGCTGGGAAAATGGTATGTAATACCGACTCGGCTTGTATACTTCCTCTCTCTCTCTCTCTCTCTCTCTCTCTCTCTCTCTCTCCTCTCTCTCTCTCTCTCTCTCTCTATATATATATATATATATATATATATATATATATAATTATTACATAGATGTTAATAAATGTATGTAACTATATATATATATATATATATATATATATATATATATATATATATATATATATACAGTATATATATATATATATATATATATATATATGTGCATATATATATATGTACATATATATATATATATATATATATATATATATATATATATATTACATAGATGGTAACTATATATTTACATACACACATGTATATATATATACATATACATATATATATGAGAGAGAGAGAGAGAGAGAGAGAGAGAGAGAGAGAGATGCAATCCGTTTAATCGCCTTCACGGCAATTTTCTGTTTGCTAAAGCAATTCCTCCTTGCGCCAATTATCTTCCCATCTCAATAACGAGAAGAATAAGAAAGCAAGAAAGACCTCTGGCAATAGCTGTCAAGATAAACGAAAATAAGCGTTAAAATATGGAATGCAATCAGGAAGAAACACTCTATAAGATGTACGAGGGACCTTAGCTATCACTCGTAATGTTGCAAAATTTTGAATTCATTTCAATTACCTGTCTATCGCGAATTGCTTGTTTGCCGCGTTTCGCGAATTTCTTGTCTTTCGCGATTACCTGTCTTTCGCGATTATCTGTCTTTCACGATTACTTGTCTTTCGTGATGCCTGTCTTTCATGATTACTGTCTTTCGCTATTACCTGTATTTCGCCATTACTTGTCTTCTGTGATTATCTGTCTTTAGCGATTACCCGTCTTTCACTATGACTTGTCTTTTGCCATTACCTGTCTTTCGCTATTACCTGTCTTTTGCGATTACCTGTCTTTCACGATTACCTGTCTTTCGCAATTACCTGTCTTTCGCGATTATCTGTCTTTCACGATTACTTGTCTTTCGCAATTACCCGTCTTTCGCTATGACCTGTCTTTTGCGATTACTTGTCTTTCGCGATTACTTGTCTTTCGCGATTACTTGTCTTTCGCGATTACCTGTCTTTCGCTATTACCTGTCTTTTGCGATTACCTGTATTTCGCGATTACTTGTCTTTTGCGATTACCTGTCTTTCGCGATTACTTGTCTTTTGCGATTACCTGTCTTTCGTGATTATCTGTCTTTCACTATTACCTGTCTTTCGCGATTACCTGTCTTTCACGATTACTTGTCATTTGCTATTACCTGTCTTTCACGATTACCTGTCTTTTGCGATTACTTGTCATTTGCTATTACCTGTCTTTCACGATTACCTGTGTTTCACGATTACCTGTCTTTCGCGATTACCTGTCTTTCACGATTACTTGTCATTTGCTATTACCTGTCTTTCACGATTACCTGTCTTTTGCGATTACCTGTCTTTTGCGATTACTTGTCTTTCACTATTACCTGTCTTTCGCGATTACCTGTCTTTCACGATTACTTGTCATTTGCTATTACCTGTCTTTCACGATTACCTGTCTTTTGCGATTACCTGTCTTTTGCGATTACTTGTCTTTCACTATTACCTGTCTTTCGCGATTACCTGTCTTTTGCGATTACCTGTCTTTCACGATTACCTGTCTTTCGCTGTTACCTGTCTTTCATGATTACCTATCCTTTGCGATTACCTGTGCTTTGCGATTACCTGTCTCTCACGATTAACTGTCTTTTGCGATTACTTGTCTTTCACGTTTACCTGTCTTTCGCGATGTCGCAAAATATTTTGAACTTGTTTCAATTAGCTGTCGCCACCGGAAACTCATTCCTGTAATTTCGAAAGAAAATTATAAAAATGGCAGTCACCAGGTTTCCCTTTCCGTCCCCCACCCCACACCAAACATGTTATACGCTGAATTACATAACGAGAATGTTGATGAAAACGCGCGAACAGTGATGAATTGCGCTGGGCTAGATTTATGAACTTCGAGGTGTATCTCAATAATTTTGAGCCGTGCGAACTCCGGAAAGGTGATTGCGACTTGTTATATTATCAATCCATATTATCCATAATTTGGATGGAGAATTGCATTAAGGTTGACTTTCTGAGAATTTTTCTTTTTTTAAATCCTAGCAACTTTCACTGCTTTGGCGCTTTTGCTATTTCATGTGCTTTTGCATTTCATATCAAAGGGGACATACAGGTAGATGGTTGCATTTCATCTTTAAGGAGAGTTCCTGGCAGATGATGATAAATATAAATACATATGATTAAACATTGGTTATGGTGGACACAATTTCCTTTAAACAGTTGATTATGGTGGACACAATTTCCTTTAAACAATTGATTATGG
>NC_090761.1:56573809-56753809 GCF_036898095.1 Palaemon carinicauda | reverse complement strand
GCTAAAATCTATGTCATAGGTTGCAAAAAAACAACAGTCAAGTCATGGTGGATCCAATATACTACGAATCATTTACAGCAGGGAAAATTACTATGATTATGACGGTAGGATGAGATATTTTCTGTATATAATTTTTCCCACTCGTAAATCAGGGGTTATATACTGTGAGACTCCGAAGTTGACTGACTATACTCCATTTCTTTTAATGAGGCGTATTTGCACGGACTCACAGCGGTGCCTTTTTAGCTCGGAAAAGCTTCCTGCTCTCTGATTGGTTACAATTATCTTGTCCAACCAATCAGCGATCAGGAAACTTTTCCGAGCTAAAAGGGCACCGCTGCGAGTCGGTGCAAATCTGCCTCTCTAAAAATAAATGACTATAGTATTCGGAAATATTTCAGATGTTATAGATACTTCTAGTTTAAATATTTTCAGTTGCTAGATAAGAAACATTACGGTAAGTTTTTTTTATCTAAGAAATTAAATAAAAAATGCTTGACAGAAAAAGCAGTGATAGGTATAGTGGATGAAACCAAGCTAAGAGAGAATCGTCTAGTACCTGATGGTGTGACAAACGCACTAACAAATTTGTATTATTATTATTATTATTATTATTATTATTATTATTATTATTATTAGCTAAGCTACAACCCTAGTTGGAAAACTAAGATGCTAGAAGCCCAAGGGCTCCAAAGAAAATAGCCCAGTGAGGAAAGGAAATAAACTACAAGAGAAGTAATAAACAATTAGAATAAAATATTCTAAGAATAGTAACAACATTAAAATAGACCTTTCATATTCAAACTATATAAACATGAAAGAAAGCAAGAGGAAGAGAAATAAGATAGAATAGGGTAGCTGAGTGTGCCCTCAAGCAAGAGAACTCTACTCCTAGACAGAGGAAGACCATAATACAGAGGCTATAGTAATACCCAAGACTAGAGAACAATGGTGTGATTTTGGTGTGTCCTCTTGGAAGAGCTGATTATCATGGTGAAAGAGTCTCTTCTACCCTTACCAAGAGGAAAGTAGCCACTGCACAATTACAGTGCAGTAGTTAACCCCTTGAGCAAAGAAATATTGTAAGCAAATTTCAGTGCTGTTGGGTATATGATGACAGAAGAAAATGTGGAATGAACAGGCCAGACTATTCGGTGTATATATAGACAAAGGAAAAATCAACCGTAACCAGGGATTGGGAACCAATGTAGTACTGTCTGGCCAGTCAAAGGAATGATCTTCTTAATCGGGTACTTGAATCAGTAGAACTTCAAAAGTTCAAACTTGCAGGAAATGTTATTATGTTGAACAGGCTTACATAAGTCCTTTTATAGTTTATATATGAAATGTCTGTTTTAATGTTGTTGATGTTTTTAAAATATTTTATTTTTATTGTTCTTTACGTATATCATTTATTCATTTCCTTATTTCCTTTCCTCACTGGGATATTTTTCCTTGTTGGAACTCTTGGGCTTATAGCATCTTGCTTTTCCAACTAGGGATGTAGATTAGACAATAATAATAATAATAATAATAATAATAATAATAATAATAATAATAATAATAACAGCTCTATAGCGGTAGTATCTCAAAGGGTGGCTGGTGCCCTGGCCAACCTACTATCTGTGTGCGTGCGTGCGCGTGTGAGTATGTGTGTGTGTGTGGTAAAAGTCTTGTCATTTGAGGAACTTCAAAAGCATTTTTGCCCGCATCAATGAGCACAAGGTTTTGAAAAGGGCGTTTGTCTTATCGGTGTGACACTAGACCCATTTCCTCTTCCTAGTATTAAATTGAATGGCGTTTAATTAAAATACCTTTGCTTGTTAACATTTTCCTCTTTCAAGTGCTGTATAATCAAAATTACTTTCCAAAATTATGAGTTATTTTATAGATTACTTCTTTATGAAAAGTGTTTGACAATCGTTCAAGGTATTTCAAAGCCGTTTTCAGGGCACGTAAAGTATATCATATTCTACGAGTGTTGTTTGAGGTAGTTCATATGGAATCAAATTAAATGAGTTGTTGACAAACGAGGTCTAAATATTGGTGACAACATTGCACTGGAAATTACGGGAAAAATTTGTCGATGGCAAAAAAAAAAAAAAAAAAAAAAACTGATGCTGTAGTATTATTTCCGTAATGAAGAAGTGAAAATAGAGTCCATGAACTGATGAGGACTTGTAGTATATATATATATATATATATATATATATATATATATATATATATATATGTATATGTATATATGTATATATATATATATATATGTATATGTATGTATATGTATATATGTATATATATATATATATATATATATGTATATGTATATATATATATATATATATATGTATATATATATATATATATATATATCCTTTTTTTTAATATACAAACTGGAATAAGACAGAACTTCCTCGATGCCGACAAAGGTCAACAAGAGCTTACGACCAGCTGACCTTATTTCCGTTTAATAGTTCGATTGACATTTTTAGAGTGAAAATCTTCATGTTCTCCAGAGGAAACACTTAATTTCATAAATATATAAGATGCATATACTCTATAATTTAGAAAAATACATTATTTTAGTAATACATTTTCGATAAATGTCTCGGAAATCCTCAGAAATGAGTGTTCCATTTAGTGGCGAAGATACGCAAAGAAATTTATACTAAGCGTTATCGAATTTATTATTTAGATTAATTATTTGGTCTGCTGTTATGATGCCAGATAATTATGTCATTAATCCAGTGTTAACTTGTTTAGTATGTGCAAATTATTACATGAAAATAATTGCATACTCAAGTTTCTGAATTTAGTTCTTTACTTGTTCAGGATCTGCAGAATATTACATAGATACTCTTGTATATTCAAATTTCTGGATTAATTACACACTCATAGAGACTTCAAATCATAAAAGTGCACATGTATATAATCAGACCTTTCTCTATTGCACTAATTAACTTTTGCATTGCGTATGTAAATCCCACAAAGAGTGAGCGATGAATTATCTTACGATAATAAAAGCGTAGATGGATGTGAAAGTTATGTTATGAAATCAAATCATTGGATTTTTAAGACTATGAAGTATCTTGACATGAAACCGGAAAACGCTCATAGAATATTTTAGAAGACCATGATTTTGATTTATGAGTGACTATGGTTCCAATAATGTTGCGGTCAGGATGTTGTAAAGAATGCAAAGTGAATGGAAACTAAGGATTTTGTAAATTTCTAGACCATATATCATTATTTAAATAAAAGAGAGTTGGTTGAAATAATGGATAACTTTTGGATCATGAATCATTATTTAAACAGAAAAGTGTTCACTGAAATATGTTATCATATGGCTTCATAAAACAGCCTGTTCCAAAATGGAGGGATTAATTCTATACTGGTCAGTTTTTTGTGTAGACCATAATAGGATAATTATAGGAGCTAAAACGAATGTAAGGCTCCAAACATGGCATATCTAACTAAATAGTATGGTTAATGATAGTTCATCTTTCCAGGTAAAGAAACAAGATAAATGTTGCTATATTGAGATAAAGGAAGGATCAGCTTCATTATAATCATAATCATTATTTGCTTAAATTGCATGGCAAACAGTTTCTAAAATAATATAATTTTAATCACAATGTAAGCTGCAAAGTAATTGAAATGGCAAATCAAATAAAAATGAAATAGCACATGAATATACCACTAAAACTAGGGGAAAATAGGTAATTTTGTCGTATTACCAATAATAGGCTTCGAGACTGCTAAAATTCTGTCTTTTCCTAATGGTCTTCCACTGAAGCGCGCTATAATTCCCACTGTGAAACGCATATTGAAACTACACTTTTTCACGCAAGAGAACATTCAGACTACCCAAAGTCATTGACAATTCACGGATGTTTTTTAAAGTTTTGCTATATTCTTTGACACTTCATTTATGAATGATAAAGAGAAACTAACTTGATATAGTATAGCAACTGTTTGACAACCGTTTTATATTCATCCTACTAATTGATAAACCACATTTTAAAAGAATAGTGAGACAATAACGATCGATATAACGATTGACAATTTCATATATTTAACATACAATATAACAAAACTAAAAATATTGAAATTTTACATATGTAGTTATAAGGACTGTACAAAAACATAAATGGTGTCCTAATTGTATCCATAATTACTTAAAATTTAAATAACAATTGCATAAGAAGGACATATAAATTACAATTCTTGAAAAACAAATGAGTTTCATCCCTAGATTTCTTCACCGATAATGCCCCTTCTTAGACAGGTATCGAAATGATGGTAGTTCGTGGAACAAAGATAGACATCAATAAGAGGGATTGATGCTTCAATTATATGTTGAGGAAGTTGTTTTCTGTATGCCCTCAGGGTAACTCCTTGTCTTCGTGCATCATCACAGCGTTAAACTATGTTGTTAAGGTATTGCTTCGAGAACTGAGAAGCAATACTCGATTAGATTCGGAATAGGCGAATGAGGTGGAATCCTTTTGATAATGCGACGGTCCAGAGACAAGTTTTCATTGCACCTGACCTCACTTTCAGGGAAAGGGAAAAAGAAAGGAAGTTGCTAGAGGAATTAAGAGAGAAAAAAGAAAATGGAGAACAGGGGTGGTACATAAAGAGAGGAGAACTAGTAAGAAACGACAATTTTCGTCAAGAAGCAAACGCAAGCAGAGCGAATTAGGAAAGGTATAAATTTAGACAAAAAAGTTAACCAATGTATAAGAATATGCCTGTTAAATATCCAAGCACTAACCAAGCAGAAATTAATAGAAATAGAAAACGAGATGAACACAAATAAAGTTCATATATTTTGTTTGACAGAAACGCACCAAAAAATAGATAAAATACAGCTGAGTAAAGGTCTGTTAAAGTTAGAAAAAAGAAGGGATTTTAAAGACAAAAAGGGTGGAGGGTTAATGTTAATTTTTAAAAACAATAACATCACTGAAGTAGAGGAAATAGAAACCAAACATAGCGATATAATAATGGTACAGTGCAAAATCCACAGCTTAGTATTCCTGATAATACTGGTATATTTCGCAGCAGGAAATACAGAAGAAGATAGAAAAAGAGATCAAGAATTGAAAGTGGAATGTGAAAATTTAATACAAAAAGCAGGAGAAACAACACCTTTGCTAGTCATGGGGGATTTTAACGGCCACGTTGGATTTCTTGGGCACCAACAAGTAGACAGAAATGGGGAAATGGTGCTAGATTGGATGGGTAACCACAACCTAACACTATTAAATGGAGATGAAAGGTGCTCAGGACTATACACGTGGAATAGACAAGATCAGCATAGTGCTATTGATTTTGTACTTGCAAATAATATGTTATATAAAAAATTTAAATGTATGGAAATAGATGAAGATAAAACAATATTAGATATATCAGATCACAACTTAATAACAGTAGAATTGGAAGCAAAAACAAATAGCGAAAATAATTACAATAAAGGGAAGTGGGAAGAAATTACATATTATAGCAGTGACGCAAAAGATATAGACGAATATGTGAAATCTATAGAGAGAAAACTTGTCAGCAAGGATGTAAAAAACATTGAAGAGCTAAACATAATAATGGCAGAAATGAAACAAGAACATTTGGCTAAAACATATAGGAGAAGGGTAACAAATGAAGGGAAGACCAAAGAACAACCTTGGGTAACCGAGGAAATAAGAAGAAAGATTAAGGAAAGAAAGGAACTTAATAGAAAAAAGAGAAATGAAAAAGATATTAGGATAAAAAGAGAATTAGAAGAAAAATACAATCATAAGAAGAAAGAAGTACAAATACTGGTGAAAGAGAGCATAACGTTATATGAGAAAAAGAAGACCAGGGAGATAAGAGATGATAAAAACAATAAACTATGGGAAAACATAAACAAATTAAGAAATAGCAAAGAAATAAAAAGCGAGGCAATACAATTATATGGAGAGAGAGGAAATAAACTATCAGATGAAGAGGCTAAAGAAGAATTAGTAAAATTTTGGAAAACAGTCTACAACACACATGAAAATAGAATAACTGAGATCTGGAATGAGGAGGAGGAGAGTGAATACCTGGATAATTTGAGAAGAGAAAACAACATTATAACTGTAAATGAATATAGTATACCTGAACATCTAAGGGAGCATTACGATGCTGTACTTAATGTCGAAGGAATAATTAAACCCATGCCCGCCGCTGAAATGAGTAAAGGTAAATTAGAAAAATGCTTAAAACGTCTAAAGAAAGGTAAAGCAGCTGGGCCAGATGGACTAAAGCCAGACTACTACAAAGCAATGATGATGAGTGATATATGCAAGAATACACTAGTGAACTGCTACAAAGAGGAACTAGCCAGCAAAGAAAAACCCAAAAGCTGGAAAGAATCCAGAACAAAAATGTTAAAAAAGAAAAACAAGCCAACAGCAAAGGAATTGAGACCTATAGCTCTCACAAATGTATCATATAAAATATACATGGCTTTTATCAAGGATGAAATAGAAAGGCATTTAAAAAGTAATAATGCCATAGAGGATAGTCAAGCAGGATTTACAGAAGGAGGAAGGATTGAGGATAATATATTCATCTTACAATACATGGTCGAAGAAACTTTCAAAAATAAGAAAAAACTCATAGTGGCCTCTTTAGATTTCAAAAAAGCTTTCGATTCCATAAAAAGGGAAGCACTGATAGAAACATTAAAGCAATACAAAGTACATACTAGTATAATTAACTCTATAGCTGAAGTGTATGTGGGAGACTCGACTACGTTAGACATAGGGGAAAGAGTAGAACAAAAATTGAGCGTAAGTAGTGGAATAAAGCAAGGCTGTACTGCCTCTACAACATTATTCAAATTAATTACTTATCAGATTATAAAACAAGTAGAAAAGGAAGGTAATGGTTTTAAAAATGATATTATAAAGCTAGTAGTATTATTTTTTGCTGATGATGTCCTAGTGCTTGCTGAGAATATAGAGGATGCTGAATTAAACATAAGGAAAGTGATAGATATAGGAAAGCAGTGTGGTTTAGACATAAATAGAGACAAAAGTAGCGTACTTATATATAATATGAAGGAGAAACCAGATAATATAGAGGGAATAAGAGTAGTAAGCAATATTAAATACCTAGGTATCAAGGTAGATGATGGTAGGAATATGTTCAAAACACAGAAAAGTGAAATGATAGTTAAGGCGCAAAAGCTAGCCAATCTTACATATTCGATCATAGAAAAAAGTTGTAATAAGATACTGATAGGGAAAACATACTGGAAAAGTGTAGCACTACCTTCTATATTATATGGAACAAATGTGATTAACTTAACAGAAACGGAAATAGAAAAGTTGCAGAGAATAGAGAATGGAGTGTATAGAAGGATGTTAGGGGCTGTAAAGAATACAGCAATTGTAGCCTTGAGAGGGGATGTAGGAGCATCTGCTATGAAAACAAGGGTAATGGATGGTAAGCTGAGGTACCTTAATAGCATTTTTAAGGGAGAAAAGGACCTACTTACAGCGATAGTCAATGATATGGAAGAAAAAGAGAGGAAGTGGTGGATGCATGTGAAGAAGTATGCTGAAGAATGTGGGATGGCGATGAGAGAAGTCAAGAGATGTACGAAAGAGGACATAAAGAAGAGAACAAGAGAATGGGACACAAGCAAATGGAAGAGTGAAATGGAGTGTAAGGAGAGTTTAATTTTGTATAAAAACTGGAAAAGTGAAATCAAGGAGGAGGAAGTGTATGACAATACATTTTCGTCAATTTTATTATTTAGAGCAAGGACAAACTCATTGGGCTTGAATATAAGAAACAGACACCAAGATGGAAATATAAACTGTGTATTTTGTGATGTAGAAGAAAATGCTAACCACTTTATATTATATTGTCCACAGTTTAGTGATATAAGAATAAAAGCAATTGAGCTTCAACAACCATACGAAGAAGATAGTGCACAAACAGTTGGAAAATTCCTTTTTTGTGAAGAGAATATTGAAAATAAGAAAAGTATACTACAACAAATGTGGATGAAAAGAGAAAAACTAGTGAAAATAAGGAACACACAAAACTAAAAGACACAGAGGCGCCGTTGTAAAGGCTATGCCTCACCCCAGAACCTGAACCTGAACCTGAACTTGCTCGAGACCCAATACATCATCAAGAGAGATTATAGAATAACTGTACACCTTTTTTAGTTACGAGTGAGGCGTGGACACCTCTCAAGTCAAAAAGGTTGCATTGAGTTAATAGTAAGAGACTTATGTTTGATATGGCAGTTTTATGTGTATTACAACATCCTGTCACCGTGGAGTTTCATCCATATGCCCTGTTTGTGCATAGACAGACTGTTTTATCCAAATAGATACGATGACAATGAATACCTTCTTCGTACATAAACTGTGCATATGTTTCACAGGTGGCCTTGGAGTAATCAGAGTTGCAGTTAATGGGAAAATTATGCACTTGCTTCAAGGTTAAAAGTTAGTCATCCAAAGACCTTGATATAGCCATATTCGATACTCTGTGCTTGTCTGGAAAGGTTTCGTACAAACATAGCTTCGACCAGCACCACCAAGCAAAGATGGTGGTCCACTTTTGTTCTACCAGACACTCCTTTCGTCTGTCCGATTGAAGCCTCTAAAGGTTTCGAAGGCGGTTGTCCTTGGAATTCTTAGTTCTACAGCAGTTAGGCTACCACAAATCTTCTCCTGCTTCATGTTGGGTAATATTGCGATCCCGGACTTCAGAAACTCGGGGATAAGCTACTGTTTAAGTGGTATGGCTAAAAAAATAAAATAGCTTGGGTAAAGACATCCAAACAGATATTTCTGAAGTGGAATGTGGCTGAAAGAATGTAATGAACTAGGTTACTAGGACATCCATATGCAAAGTCAGCGCGCGCTCTCTCTCTCTCTCTCTCTCTCTCTCTCTCTCTCTCTCTCTCTCTCTCTCTCTCTCTCTCTCTCTCTCTCTCTCTCTCTCGTTGTTACTTGTTTGTTAAAACTTTATGGTCCTTTTCTAATTTACCGATGTGACAATGTTGAATAATTTAAGGTTTGTAAATTACTTATTAAACTTTTGAATGCTACATTAGTTACTGAATTCTGTTGAAGTGTTGAGCCATATGCGTTTTGCATTAATTTCATGTAGAATTTGTCATTTACTTTCGAACAGGGATGTGATATTAGTCCCATGTCAATTATGAAACGATATATATATAGGAAAAATTAATCTGCAAACATTACTCCAATACAGTTAACATTGTTTTCTGATCCTAGAAAATATGATCATATAAAAAATCAGTATGTATCTTTATATCTATTACAGTATATAATTCTGCAATCCATAAATTCCCTTAGCCAAGGATACGAATATGCTACTGTCTAGCCAGTGGTTAATCTCCGTCACCTGTAACATATATCCCTTTTTACGGTGTTTGTTTGCTTCCATGACTTCAGAAAATACGACACATTAATAAATATTATTGAGAAGACGCCATGAATGAACTAGTCTTGGAATTATGAAAGCTTATTCTGTAGGATATTTGAATTGTAATGACCTGAAAGTTTGTATTAGATAGTTTTAATAGTCTCATTAACAAAGTTAGAGTGAACATAATCATGTACCTTAGCCAAGGATATGTGGATTAAGTGTCGTGAATCAGTTTTAGCGTTTAAAATAAGAAAAGTTTCACCTGTTACTTTAAAGGAAAATATTTTTAGAGTATATATAATTAACAAATAATTTTGATGCTGAAAAGGCCTTAAATCCTTTTGTAATTCCATTAACAAAACGTCTGCTATGTCAAAAATTTTGAATCTGCATCTGATATTATTCAGCCTAAATAAAATCCATCTAGTTTGTGATATTCAGTTTCCACTAATTTATTATTTCTGTTTTCTTCTGGAATTAATTATCACTATCATTTTGAATTACCCCCCGTTTCTCACTTCATCTATTTATGAATTGAAACTTGAATCGATAACAACTTTTCTTATGGTATAGTGATTTGACGGTTTTCCACTAAATCAATAATAGTTTATGCTAATATGTTGTCGAGGGAATGTTATCGGTTTTATTTAATCTGACTGGTATGTGCATGCAACAAAATGATTATAGTAAGCAATGGAATAGATCACTTCCTATGAAATAGTATACCATAAAATTTGTTTTCTTTGATGATCTTCTTGTTATAGAAAATGAAATCTATGGTTAACTATATTTTTCCTTCCTAAAAGATTTTATGGTACCGATTTTATTTTTGGAGAAAAATGCATAAATTCAAATGCATGCTAGTTAATTATTACACATTCTTTACTACTTTAGAGTTTATATGATTTCCAATGAATTTTCTATAAATTTGAAAATAATTTTTCTCAACAACTCAATAAACAGTTACACAGTACCATGTGGAAAAGAAATTCTTTAACGAATAGTTCTAAATCCTAGCCTATGTCATTGGGATATTCGTCCGATTTTTTGATATATTATTACCAATTTCGTTTAAAGCTATGGAATAGCAATTTCTAAGCTATTTGATATCCATAGTTTCGGGTCTTCAAATCTCAATCTATTTACAAACAAAGAAAATTCATAAACAATCTTCCCTTTTTCTATAACCATCATAAGTCAAAAACCATTTGCCATTCATATATATAAGGCGTGGACACATATCTAGTCAAAAAGGTTGCCTTGAGTTTATAGTAAGAGACCTATGTTTGTTATGGCAGTTTTTATCTTGGTATTATGTCCACTGTGTATTGCAACATCCCGTTAACCCCTTGTCACCATGGAGTTCATCCATATGCCCTGTTTGTGCATATACAGCCAGTTTTATCCAAATAGATACGATGACAATGAATACGTTCTTCGTACATAAACTGTGCACATGTTTCACAGGTGGCCTTGGAGTAATCAGAGTTGCAGTTAATGGGAAAATTATGCACTTGCTTCAAGGTTAAAAGTTAGTCATCCAAAGACCGTGTTGAAATGTTGAGCCATATGCGTTTTGCATTGATTTCCTGTAGAATTTGTCATTTACTTTCGAATAGGGATGCGATATTAGTCCCATGTAAATTATGAAAAGATGCATATAGGAAAAATGAATCTGCAAACATTACTCCAATAACATTATTTTCTGATCCTAGAACATATGATCATATAAAAAATCAGTATGTATCTTTATATCTATTACAGTATATAATTCTGCAATCCATAAGTTCCCTTAGCCAAGGATACGAATATGCTACTGTCTAGCCAGTGGTTAATCTCCGTCACCTGTAACATATATCCCTTTTTACGGTGTGTGTTTGTTTCCATGACTTCAGAAAATAAGACACATTAATAAATATTATTGAGAGGATGCCATGAATGAACTAGTCTTGGAATTATGAAAGCTTATTCTGTAGGATATTTGAATTGTAATGAGCTGAAGGTTTGTATTAGATAGTTTTAATAGTTTCAATAACAAAATTACAGCGTGAACACAATCATGTATCTTAGCCAAGGATGTGATGATTAAGTGTCGTGAATCAGTTTTAGCATTTAAAACAAGAAAAATGTTACCTGTTTATTCTAAAGGAAAATATTCTGAGAGTACATATAATTGACAAACAATTTTGATGCTGGAAAGGCCTTATATCCTTTTGTAATTCCCTTAACAAAACGTATGCTGTGTCAAAAATTTTGAATCTGCATCTGATATTATTTAGCCAAAATAAAATCCATCTGGTTTGTGATGTTCATTTTTCACTAATTTATTATTCATATTTTCGTCAAGAATTAATTATCACTGTCATTTTGAATTACCTTCCGTTTCTCACTTCATCTGTTTATGAATTGAAACTTGAACCGATAACTTAACTTTTCATATGGCGTAGTGATTTGACGATTTTCCATTAAATCAATAAAAGTTTATGCTAATATGTTGTCAAATGAATGTTATCAACATCATCAATACGCTAAATTCACATATTTTAATAACAGCAAATCTGACTGGTATCCGCATGCAACAAAATTATTATAGTAAGCAATGGAATAGATCAGTTCATATAAAATAGTATACCATAGAAGTCGTTTTCTTTGATGATCTTCTTGTTATAGAAAATGAAATCTATGGTTAAATATAGTTTTCCTCCCTAAAAGATTTGATTTGGGGGGGGGGGGGGGGAAATGGATAAATTCAAATGCATGCTAGTTAATTATTACAAATTCTTTACTATTTTAGAGTTTATATGATTTCTAATGTATCTTCTATAAATTTGAAAGTAATTTTTCTCAACAACTCAATAAACAGTTACACAGTGCCATGTGGAAAAGAAATTCTTAAACGCATAGTTCTAAATCCTAGTCTATTTCATAAAACTAATAAGGTACCCACTAACTGTTTCTATCTAGTCCTGACTTTAACGCGAAATAGTAAAGCATTAGACTTTCTCGTATAAGAAAGTAATTCTTTTACATTTGGATTAAGATGTTGGATTTAGGCTATTTTGTACTCTATCGATGCATACGCTTTAGTTAAATCAGTCTCTGGCAGTGGTAGTTAACAAAAGTCATTGGGATATTCGTCCGATTTCAGGCTAGATTATTACCAATTTCGTTTTCAACTATGGAATAGCAATTTCTAAGCTATTTGTGATCCATGGTTTCGGGTCTTCATATCTCAATCTATTTACAAACAAATGAAATTTATAAACAATCTTCCCGTTTTCTATAACCATCATAAGTCAAGAACCATTCGCCCTTCATATATATCGTTGTCCGTTTCTTAATAAAGATATATTACAAATAAAAAAGGGGAGCATTATGTTATCATTTTTTACTCCCATGTCTCAAGTAAAAGGTTGATAAAACATAAGATATATACAAAAATGTGAATCCTAGAATTATGAAGAATGATTCTTTTTCAATAGTGAAATTGTTAAAAGTTAACGACTTGGAGTTCCCTGATACTCTCAACAATGAGATCTTAGTGCTAACTTGTCTAAAGACTGTGTAAAAAGGACATTGTTCTAGGTAAGACATTTTTATTGCATTTTATATGCATGCAGTATTTGAAAACAGAACTAATACTGCTGTTACTTTTTTTTAATGTTGTATTTCATACCATTACCGGTTGATACTAGTTACTTTCATGGTCTTGTGTTTTATGAAAATAATAAGGCTAGCCTACCATTAAGTATCTTAATAATAAATGAAGTTTTATAGGTATTACCGAATCTGATGAAAGTACTTGTGTTAAACAAGCTCTGCATGATCAATTATAAAGATTAGATTTATCTTTGAATCGTCTAGTTATAAAAATATCTCTTGTACTTTAGTTGGCACTACTTTATATTTACTCACTTTTGTTTACATACATGGTCCATAGAAGTGAAATCTACCATAAATCATCTATATTAAATGTTTTATTTTCAAAATGGAAGTCCAATCTTCTTGTTTCATTTCTTATATCTTGTTATCCAACCTTTTTCACACTAGCTTCATTTATCCAAGTTAACAGTAGTCCACCATCGACCATGTACCCTCGAATGATGCGCTTGGCTTGAGTCCTCAAAAGTGGACTACGCTGAAATCATTTACATAATAGTATATCAAAAATTAACCAAAGCTGCATGTGATTACATTGTTTGTTTAATGGTATGTTTTAGTAAATTTCTTATTTGCATTGGCATTATAAAACTTGTAGAATTGAACAACGATGCACATTGCCTTGTCATTGATCGAACTTGAACGATGTCACTTTTTCCTGATTTGAGCATGATTGTAGAACAATGTCACATTTTTTACTGATTTGAGCATGATTGTAGAACAATGTCACATTTTTTACTGATTTGAGCATGATTGTAGAACAATGTCACATTTTTTACTGATTTGAGCATGATTGTAGAACAATGTCACATTTTTTACTGATTTGAGCATGATTGTAGAATAATGTCACATTTTTTGAGATTTGAGCATGATTGTAGAACAATGTCAAATTTTTTACTTATTTGAGCATGATTGTAGAACAATGTCACATTTTTTTTCAGATTTGAGCATGATTGTAGAACAATGTCACCTTTTCTTGAAATTTGAGCATGATTGCAGAACAATGTCACATATTTTTTTTCAGATTTGAGCATGATTGTAGAACTATGTCACCTTTTTTTCAGATTTGAGCATGATTGTAGAACAATGTCATAATTTTTTTTCTGATTTGAGCATGATTGTAGAACAATGTCACATTTTTTCCTGGTTTGAGTATGATTGTAGAACAATGTCATATTTTTTTCTGATTTGAGGATGATTTTAACTTTGAAAGAAACAGGTGAACAGTCATATGAAAGATGCCAATAAACAGGGTGTCAAATCAAGAAAAACAGGGCACACCGTGAGGTGGGGATCAAATCCCTGTGGCTGGACATGCCCATCACCTGTTCCATTCCTCAGGCTAATTATTATTTTCAATTCATAATTATGTTATCATTTAACTAAAATAGTTTTTAATTCAAGGGTTGTTGCATCTGTGAGAATGGATATTCTAAGATTGGAATAAAGTGATGAATTCTAGTTTTTTTTTTTCTTTTTCTAATGGCTACCATAATGCTATTCATTTAAGTTACCAAGATATTGAAGGGCTACGAGAATAAATATCATAATTTCTTAAATTTCCTAAGATTAATCATACTTTGAATTTTAACTAGTCATTTTCTGAACAGTTAACGTACCATGTACTAATTCTAATCTTATTTACTTAGTCTTTTTTTTCTTTACATCCTTACTCTAAAGACATTAGTTTATCTTGAGATCCCTTGTATACATTTGTGAACTTGGTGGAATCTATATTTCTCTGGTCTGATTTTATAAAGCAGTACCTCTCACGTGTCAGCATACTCTCCATATAATTTTGTTAATATATGTCAGACTATGTAAATAGAGAGTAGAGAGTAGAGGTCCCCTTTTTGTTTTGTTTCATTGTTGATGTCGGCTACCCCCCAAAATTGGGGGAGGTGCCTTTGGTATATGTATGTATGTATGTAAATACCAACCACAGTGGCAGTTAATATCGGATTCTACCTTTGGGAATGTATATCCACTGGAAATTCATTTATGACAAATGCTTCTTTTTACATTGGTTAAAATCACGAGTGTTAGTGATTGGCCTATATATTCATATCAGACTATATTTGAATAAGACAGTTAAACGTTGAAAACTAACTCGTATGAAATTTAAAGATATTTCCCATTTCAGAACTATATAATGATGATAACAAATTAATATTTATCGCTTCGACAATTGATCATTATTCATAAAAGAATGGAGAGGTAACCTTCTTTAGATTCGAACTCCAACCAAAGGTAGGGCAGTTCCTGGGTGGGCACTTTGATATTGGCAGATACTGCATTGTCACAAGATTGCATATGTAAGGTGAAACAAGTATAAAAACTAATATCTATATTTACTAGCCTTATTCATCAATAATTCCGTGGTTAAAGAAGTTTCAATCATTACTAATCATCTTTGGAAATAAGCTGCGTAAGCGCTCATTAGTTCATCAATAGCCAGTCCCGATTCTTAATAATTATTTTTTTTTTACTGGAATTTCATCTTCAACATTTACTTTTATGAAACGTTCCGAATATAGTCCATCTGCCTAAATACAATCAATCATATGAAGGGGAACTTCAAGGGAAATTATGGAAATGA
The DNA here is from genome assembly GCF_036898095.1 of Palaemon carinicauda. Taxonomy (NCBI): domain Eukaryota; kingdom Metazoa; phylum Arthropoda; class Malacostraca; order Decapoda; family Palaemonidae; genus Palaemon; species Palaemon carinicauda. The sequence goes on along the minus strand of NC_090761.1, from coordinate 56,738,103 downwards.
AAATTAAACATTATAATCACATCATGTGAGGAAAGATTGGTGATTTGTGACCAGTCTCATTTCTCGTGAGTCACCCTTGAAAATATATTTGAGAATTTGGTAACCGAAAAACAATTGACTTCTACGTGCCATAGCCTCTGTAACATGGTCTTCCACAGTCTTGGGCTAGAGTTCTCTAGCTTGAGTGTACACTCTGGCACACTATTCTATCTAATTTCTCTTTCTCTTGTTTTGTTAAAATTTCTGGTACAACTCAAGAACATAAATGATGGTCTATCCTTATATTTGCACTCTTTGGTGTTGATGCAACAGTTCCTCCTTTACTTAAACCAGATGGCTCAGTCACTCACTGTCCAAAGGAAAAGGCAACCCTTTTGGCTGATGTTTTTGACAGTAAACGGAGTAATGAAAAACTTGAACTTCCTCATTCCTGTTTTTCTGAGGCTAAACTAACTAGTTTAGCTTTTCGATCTCGTGAAATTAAAGCTCTGTTGATGGACCTTGATGCTTATGGAGGTGTAGACCAAAATGGTATTTTTCCTTTAATTTTTATAAATACAGCATATTTCTTAGCTCCAAAATTATTTGTTATTTTGCGCTAGTTAGCAAGAAGAGGAGCTTTTAGCACTTGTTGGAGAATTGGTAATGTTACTCCTCTATGTAAATGTGTTTGTGGTAGCTCAAGTCCCACGTATTACCGCCCAATTTCCATAACTCCCATATCATCTAAAGTTTTTGAACGTCTTCTGGCAAAACGTCTTAATAGGTTTGCTGAAGGTAATCATCTATTCCCTAGTTTGCAATTTGGTTTTCGTAAAGGCCTTGGAGCATGTGATGCCCTTCTTACAATCTCCAATGCTGTACAGAAATCCCTTGATTGTGGTCAGGAAGTTCGTATGTTTGGCCTTGATTTTAGTGCTGCCTTTGACCGTGTTAATCATGAGGCCCTTCTTTCAAACTGAAACAGTTGGGAGTGGGTGGGTCGTTTCTTAGCATTATTATTGGTTTTTTAAGTAATAGATCTCAAATAGTTGCTGTTGGTGGGCACCATAGTGAGTATAGGATTGTGATATCCGGTGTTCCACAGGGTAGTGTTCTTGGCCCATTACTTTTCATACTATATACACATGATATGTGGTTTGGCCTAGAAAACAAGCTTGCTGCATATGCAGATGATGCTACTCTCTTTGCATCAATTCATCCCCTGAATGTAGATCTAGGGTTGGTGAATCCCTTAATAGAGATTTAGCTAAAATTAGTACATGGTGCAAATTATGGGGTATGAAGTTGAATCCTAACAAAACTCAAAGTATGATTGTAAGTAGGTCAAGGACGGTGGCTCCTCAACATCTGGATCTCAGTATTGATAATGTTTCTTTAAATTTGTATGACTTAACGTTTTAGGTGTGATTCTCGACAGCAAATTTACTTTTGAGAAACACATTAGGTCTGTGTCTTCTTCAATTGCACGAAAAATTGGCTTATTGAGACTTTTAAGATTTTCGGTGATCAATCTTTTCTGAAGAAGTGTTTTAATTCTTTCATTCTACCTTGTTTTGAGTATTGTTCTCCTGTCTGGTCTTCAGCTGCTGATTCTCATCTTAATTTGTTGGACAGATACTTACGGTCTATTAAATTTCTTATTCCTGATCTAGATATTAATCTTTGGCACCGTCGTTCAATTAGTTCATTATGCATGTTGCATAAGATTTTTCATAACTCTGACCATCCTTTACAATCAGATCTCCCTGGACAATTTTGTCCTGTTCGTAATACTAGGCAGGCAGTCAATTCTAATAGCCAGGCCTTCTCCACCATGAGGCTCAATACTACACAGTATTCTAGAAGTTTTATTCCAGCTGTTACCAAGTTGTGGAATGATCTTCCAAATCGGGTAGTTGAATCAGTAGAACTTCAAAAAAATTCAAAGTTGGAGCAAATTTTTTCATGCTGACCAGGCTGACATGAGTCTTTTTATAGTTTATATATGACATATCTGTTTTCGACGTTGTTTATAGTTTATATATGACATATCTATTTTGACGTTATTACTGTTTTTAGAATGATTTATTGTTATTCTGTTACCATCATTTATTTATTTCCTTGTTTCCTTTCCTCACCGGGCTATTTTTCCTTATTGGAGCCCTTGGGCTTATAGCATCTTGCTTTTCCAACTAGGGTTGTAGCTTGGCTAATAATAATAATAATAATAATAATAATAGGAAATATTTATTCTAATGTTACTATTCTTAGAATATTTTATTTTTCCTTGTTTCCTTTCCTCACTGGGCTATTTTCCTTGTTGGAGCCCCTGGGCTTATAGCATCCTGCTTTTCTAACTAGGGTTGTAGCTTAGCAATTAAGAAGAAGAAGAAGAAGAAGAAGAAGAAGAAAAAGAAGAAGAAGAAGAATTGTTGTTGGTAAATCATAAGTGCTCGCTTGGTTACAGTTGTTGTAGCTTGAAGTTGAACTATTGACTCTATTATTAATAATAGAGTCCATGGCGACCTTGAGCCAGCAGCCACACAGCAGATGTTTCCAAATTTAGAGAGTAGTTTACAAGTATCTGTTGTCACAACAATTATGTCAACAATAGCTCATCTATGGTAAGGAATTGAAAATGACGATTATCTTTTTAGGAATTTAGAAAATGTGTCAGGGTACAGGGAAGTAGTTGTTTGATAAAGTCAAATAGGTTTTATTTTAGTTACAGACTGGGAAAATTTTCCTACTAAAAAGTAACTTTTTCCTATAGAGAAACACGTTTCCTTCGCATATCCATAGTGATGTTGAGCCTGGGCTATGCCAAAATCAAGTTAAGCCATTATGGATAAATCATTTCAACCTGGGAATTGATTTGAAAGGTTAAAGGTGACAGGTTCCAGTTATAATTTCAGTAAAATTATAGTTTCAACCAATACCTTATTCCGGTATGAAAATCTATTTTTCGTAGCCTATATAGTGGATTTTGATTAAAAATCACCTTTATTTCTAACGGAATAAGTAGTTGAGAGATACAGGAAACCCTAAAGTTGATAAGGGGGTTCCACAGTTGGAAGTTAGGGTGTTTTGGGTGAGGACTACAAAAAGTAAGGCAAATAAGGTTAGCATTTAACCTAACCACACCCCCCTAACTTAACCTAGGGGTCGGGTCTTCCTTACTTACTGGGGCTCTCCCTTCCCAGACCTCTCATACAATGACGCAAGACTTTTAGTGGAGGGCAAACACAGAACGATTAAATTTAGTGAAAGTGTCTAGCATATCCATACCCACCTAACCTAACTTACGGGCCATGTCGTCCTTACGTATTTACCAAGGCCTACATCTCGCCTTCCTTCCCTAACCTCACTTACGACTCATGAAAACTCTTAAACCAAGGTTACATATTTCAGTCAGGCACTTCACTTAAATCTACCCCTACATATGTATATGTTGAGAAACTTACAGCAAGCAAATATATTGAAAAATTTAGACCAAGCTTTACAATGGTACCTTGTAGAACAAGTAACTTTGAATATGAGCATACAAATTTTAATTGGGTTGCAAGTATTGTATTGGTTTGCGAGCAGAAATTCTGTGCTGTGTCGACATTTTCTTGTGGACAATTATTAACAAGACTTGGCTAGTAATTACTATTATAATAATAATAATGATACTAATGATATAATGTAATATAGTATATAATATGATATATAATATATAATATAATATAAAAATAATAATAATAATAATAATAATAATAACAAGAAATGAATTAATAACAGCTGTTTGGGAAACAGAAACCTTTAAAGTTAGTGTTGAATTGCTTCATGGATCAGCATTAAGCCTGTTTTTATTTCTGCTAGTCTAGGATGTGTTAAATGAAGAGATCGGGAATAAAGAGTTGTGGGAGTTGGTATATACAGATGACTTGGCGATTAATGCTGAAAATGAGGAAGACTTGCAGAGAAGAGTGACAGGAGTCTTTGGAGAGTAGTGGCTTGAGGGTAGATATGGATGAGACTGAGGTTTTGATGAACAGTAAGGAATGTAGGGACAGAGTAGCCATACATGAAAGTAGAGGCTAGAACAACTTGGGGTAGATACTTGGGATCTACTACATGTCAGGAGGGAGGATGTGAGGCTGAAGTTGAGAATAGGAAAAAATTAGACGGGTTGGGGATAGCGGAGGGAGGTAGCCGGAGTTGTATGTGATAGTAAAAGGCCAATCAAGCACAGTAGCAAGGTCATCATTGATAAATGGGAATTGCGGGCTCCAAGACAAAAAGAGCGATCAAAGCTTGAGAGAAAAGTGAGAATGTTGATCGGGATTATGGGAGCATCGGTGCTTGAAAGATTGGAAAATGATGAAATAAGGAAAATAGCAGGCATAGTAAAGATTACAGAGGTTATAAGAATGTCACATCTGAGATGGTATGGCCACTGGTTCTTTGTGTAAATAATGTTATTGTAAAATAAAAGACTACCAAGTGTTAATAAAGGGAGAATTAAGTGATTCAGTTTGTGATAGAGAACTTTGTTCAAAAGAGAAAACTCACCATATTTTGTCAGATCTACTCATGGATGGAGAATCATATTCTAAACAGTAACCCTCACCTCTTCCTCCTCCTTACACGAGCTTTCTCCCATAACTAAAAAACTTGTAAGCCAAGGTACTACTGTACCTAAATGGTCATAGGCCATAAGTTTATTAACCTTAATATATGAAAAAATTTATTTTGTGTAAGTGTTTATCCCAATATTCATGTTTTATAGAATACAGGGATGGACAATAATATAAAATGTATGATTAATGCTAGAAAACTAGTTTCTGAGTCAGTGGGATGACTACCCAGCCTAGTTTAATATGAAATTGCTCCGTAACCGAAATACAAACCACGCTATTTACATTGGGTTTACCTTTTAGCGCAGCTGAAATGGCGAGCCATTAGAATTTAACGAGGGTGTATTAACCCCGCGCTAGTTAGCGGGGGGGGGGGGTAGGGGAGTGGTAGCTAGCTACCCCTCCCCCCCCTCACACAGATGAATGCTCACTTTCAATTTTGGCTCAGACTGTGACAGACGTCTCTGTCTTGGTCCTCTCTTGGCAGCCATTGTTTGTTTTGTCTTTACTTAATCGCTTACTTTTCTTTTACTCAATATATATGTAAACATGTTTTCATTTTTGTATATATATTTGAGTATAGAAATCAGTAAGTTTCCTTTTCAGAGTTGTGTGTGTAGTGCACGATATCTACGTGGAGTCCTCGGCAGTTAGGCCACCACGGCGTAATTTTATGGGTGGCGATCGAGTTTGACTTCGGTCTTTCTCTCTCTCTCTCTCTCTTGAGGTCGTTCACCCTTTTACTACGTGTTACTACGCCCTTGTAGCTTCCTTTCCGTGTGGGGGGGTTGCTACGCCATACGTTTGTCTCAATTAGTTTATGAATCTAATTGTAGTTGTTAATTTTTCAGCTTGTAGAACGATTCCTTTCGGGGTTTTCGTTCTTTCTTTAGTGTTCATTCATTTTTTTTTTTAATTACATAATTACATAGTTTCATAATTATAATTGTTATAATTCTGTTTTGGTTACAGCTCTCCTTCCGTGAGTGTAAGTGGTTGTGAGGGCACGTGCCTGTTGTGTAATTCTTGTTTCCTTTCCCTTGGGATTCCTCTTCGGAGCCTTCCCGGGGGAATGAATGTGTACTAATGATTTTTGTTTTATTTTTTTACAGTTACCGATCTAGTTCGTTTCTGTAATATGGCAACGGTGTGAGCTGTCTTGTTGAGGCCTGGGGATTCGGCTGTTGCTGCCTCCCCCCTTGTATTTTCGTCAGGGGCATGTCTCCTTCTACTGGAAGTACTCCCGTGACGACGGACAGCTCTCCAGTTCATTTTAGAACTCTCAGGAGGCTTGCCTCCTTGGGCGGGTAACTTTCCTTCCGAGGGAAGGTTTTCCTGTCCAGGCTTGAGTTTTTCCCCTCTTTGGGGGTTCTTCTCTTGCCTTTTTTTCGTGCGACTATGCTCTTGGTGCTGAGCGGTCACACCTGCAGATTCGCTCAAGGGGCTGGGCAACTGCAGGAGCCCCTCTTCGGAGTATTGCTCCTTTTAGGTCACTGGCTGACCAGTCTCTTCTACGAAGTGTTTCTCTTTCGTTTGCGAGAGAGTACACTCATAGAGACTCCTCTTCAGAGGATTCTTCTGCTGCTGTTGCTGTTGGCCTCCTTCGCCGTAAGGCCCACCGTCCACTTCGTCGTAAGGGCCTCTCATCTCCCTATAAGGGTGCTAAGAGGCGCCTTTTTGAATCTCCGTTTGCAGCCTTCAACTCCTTCTTCTTGATCTTCCACCTTGGTGCAGATGGACAGCAGTCTGATCTCGTCTTCCGACGGGCAACGGTCTTCCCGACGGACAACGGTCTTCCAACGGACATCAGTCTCCCGGCGGACAGGCAACTGTCTTCTGATGGACATCTGTCTCCCGACGGACAACGTTCCCTTCGGGGCAAAGGGTTGCCTCTCACGGGGGTTCTTCCCTTGCGTCTCAGGGTTCCCCTGCGGGCCTTCTGCTGTGTTCTCTCCTTCTCCTGCTCATCAGCGCTTCCTGATCCCTAGCGCTCTCCTGTTCGCCAGCGCTCTCCTGTTCGTCAGCGCTCTCATGATGATCATCCCTGCTGTTCCTTTTGGTTCCTGTTACGCGCCCACGTTCGCCCTCGCGATCTAGAACTTCGGTTCAGGTCTGGGTCAAGGACTCTTCTTCTATGCGCAGGCTTCCACGCTTTGCCTTCTGCTCGTCAGCGATCATCAGCTCGCCAGCGATCACCTGCTCGCCAGCGCGCACAGGCGATTTTAGTATAGCCTATTCAACAGCGTTCTACACGTCAGCGATCACCTGTCTCTCGGCGATCTCCGGATCGCCCGCATGTGTTACAGCCGGCGCGCCAACGTTCTCCAACGCTTCTGAAGGAACATGGTTCGCCAGCTACTAGCTCACCATTGCGCGATTGCCCACCTGCGCATGCTGCTCGCCATCGCGCGATCGCCCACCTGCGCATGCTGCTCGCCATCGCGCGATCGCCCACCTGCGCATGCTGCTGCTCGCCATCGCGCGATCGCCCACCTGTGCATGCTGCTCGTCATCGCTTGCCATCGCGCGATCGCTCACCTGCGCATGCTGCTCGCCATCGCGCGATCGCTCACCTGCGCATGCTGCTCGCCATTGCGCTATCGCTCACCTGCGCATGCTGCTCGCCATCGCGCGATCGCTCACCTGCGCATGCTGCTCGCCATCGCGCGATCGCTCACCTGCGCATGCTGCTCGCCATCGCTCGCCAACGCGTCGACATGCCACAACGCGCCATCGCCAACCTGTGCGTCAGCGTTCCCCACCGATCGCCTGTTGATCCACTTCGCCAGCGGTCTTCCTCGCCCACGCGTTTCCTCGCCATCGCGCTAACGCTTGCGTTCGCCGCCTCGGACTCGCGCTCATTCACCTGCCCACTCTCGCGACCGCTCGCCTGCGCGCCCGCACGACCATTCGCCCGCGCCACTGTTCGCCTGCGCGCCCGCGCGCCCGCTCGCCTGCGCGCCCACGCGATCATTCGCCTGCGCGCCCACACGCCCACGTGCCTGCACGTCTACGCTCATGCGCGTCCGCGCACATGCTCTCCAATGTTCGCCCGCGCGCAAACCAACGGTATTCCATCGCTCGGACGGACGGTGTTCTGTCGCGTGAACCTACGGTGTTCCGTCGCGCGAACCGACGGTGTTTCGTCGTGCGAACCGACGGTGTTCCGTCGTGCGAACCGACGGTGTTCCGTCGTGCGAACCGACGGTGTTCCGTCGTGCGAACCAACGGTGTTCCATCGCTCGAACCTACAGTGTTTCTTCGCACGAACGTCGGCTTAATTCTTGCAGTATCCATTGCTCGTCTATGGGTTATCGCTCGCCGACCACCAGCTCTCGCCCTTCCTACCACGCTCACCCTCCTTCTGCGCTCCTTCGCTCACCTTCGTTTGCGTTCCTGCGTGACCGCGCATGGGCGCTTCCACGTTCGCCCACGCGCAAATCTTTGAATTACCATTGCGCGAGCTCCAGGGCGATTGCGACCACGATTCCCATTGGGGTTTTCGCAGCATGGCCAGCCTGGCGAGTTCTTCTGGAGCGTATTTCCAGAACACGGCCTCACCCCGTAAACGCAGAGCATGGCACTTGCAAGAATAGGAAGAAACTTCAGGGTGGTTTGAGCAACACTCCTCTTTCCAGAACCTGGGTTAGCCCTTCCCTGTCATTCCCTGGAAGGATTTTTGGCGGGGGGCTTTTCGTTCGAGATTTCTCCATCGGCCAAGGGCTGACTGCTTACCCCTTCCTCTGGGGGCTTACCAGGTCCTTTCCCTCCTCGGTTACGGCCCGAGGTTTGGTTCAAGGAAGCTACAGGAAGATCATGGGTACTTTCCTCCTCTCGGGCTCAGGCACCTTGGCCTTTCGTCGTTAAGTATCTAACTTGCGGACAAGCTCGATGTTGTACCATCTGGACGCGCTGACTGAGGGCTTCCTTCGGGTGTCTCATCTGTGGAGGTCGACAACCTCAGACACCCTTCTATCCTTGAGAAGAGTTTGTTTGTGCCCAAGGACAGAGACTTAGACAGCGGCTGTGCGGAGGAAATCGACTTCCGTTCTCACTCCTCCAAGGCGCTTTCTTCCAGTCTCTGCAGGGCTCCAGCGCCTTTTTCTTTCAACCACGTCGGCCTAAGTTATCGGCTACGACAACCGAGACAAGGTGTCCAATTGCAGTTTCCTCCTGTCAGGAACAGATGGCACGGGAGGCTCCCCCGGGGGGGCATAGTCCTAAAAGGAGCGGCGGAGTTCTCGAACTCTAGGATTGCAGGTTTTTCGCTGGAAGGATGCTTAAGGTTACTCATCCGGATGACAGCTTCCCGATGCCCATTCCCGCACGATCTCTGTGATCATCCAAGGATATCGCGCCTGCCGTCTCTGTCAGCGAATTCAGTGTCTCTGAACCTCTATGCCATAGCCTCGGCAAGAGTTGCCCGGTAGGGCAGAATGATCCATACCTTAGGCGAAGGTCCTCCATAGGATCATCGACGGCTTCACCCCCGGCCTCTTCAGTCGATCCTTTCTTGTAAGGAAGGATCTGAGAGGGGAGTTCCGTAGTCGACCTCTCAGCTCTGATCAAGTTTGTCGAACAAACTTCGGCCAGCGTAGAACAGCAGAATCGATCAGACTGGTAACGAGGCGACAGGACTCCTTAAACCCTGGATCGGAAGGACGGGTACTTTCAGTTTCCATTCCATCCATCTTCCAGGGAGCTCGTGGAATTCAGCCTAGACTGCAAGTATTCCTGCTATGATGCAGTATGGCTATCCCACCGTGGCATAGCAGGTTTTTTTCCCCAGAGAACTCTCCCTGCTTTCCTCATGGCCGCTCAGGTGCAGGCTTCCGCCTCCTTTGCTTTTTGGAGGGCTAGTCAACTCCGGTAGGCTCGGGTTCGACCTTCTTCAGCGCCGGGACTAGCTTCCGGATGCTTACCATGAGTGTGGGTTCATGGTATTTTGCTTGGAGCCTTCTCTTCTTCTGCCTCAACATCCGGAGTATCTGGCCATGATATTGAGTCAATGGCCTTACCACGTTGGAAATCCCGCTTCTCGTCCGTCCAGCGAGGTTAAGCAACGTCGGTTCTGGTCGGTACTTGGATGGGTGACCACCTGGGGACGCCAGATTCTGTTGCCACATCCTCCGAGCCTTCCGTTCAGTTGACTATGGCAAGACTGAGGAGAGTTGCAGTACCTGTTCTCAGCCAAGCAGAGCTTTCAGCCCTACCTTGGAACGTTTCCTAGTTCTTCTTTCCTCATTGACCCGTCTATAGTCCGAACGGTCGCCTCAGGATAAGTTCCATGTGGGGCGGTCCAAGTTCTTGTGGTTTCAGGCAACGTTTAACTGGACTTCTTGGCCCCTATGGGACCAGTTGAACGATTAGACCTGCAATGGGTGTTGACCTATGGAACCTCTTGATGGTAGTGGATATTCTCGTCCTTTCCCCATATTTTTTATGCTGTTCTCGGACTCATCAAAGGAAAGGGGGGGGGGGGGGGGATGTTCCGGTCCAGACCTATGGTCAAGACCTGAAGGATACCTCTCCATCACTCAGGCAGGCTTAGGGGCCGTAATCTGGCCCCTCTACAGATCCTACAGCTCCTGCCAAGTTGCTCCGTGCGCGTCGACTTCATGATTCTGGCGTGTTCTAACCAGCAGGGGACGCATTTTCACACCTTCACATATTGCAGTAGAGATACCGGGATGATTGAGATACTCTCAATACCACCATCGGCTCTCTCATTCCAGGCAGAGGAATGTTCTCTCCGACTATCCGAGCAGAGCCTCGTAGAGAGAGTGTACCTGGGGGTCTTTGACCTTGAGTAACCAGCAAGTCCTGGTCTGGGGGACCTGATCGCGACAGCTTGGAACCTCAAGCTTCCGCTGTTCTTCCCCCCAGTCTCAGACCCCGAGACTCTGGCAAGATGCATTCCGGTGATGGTGGGACAACTTCGACGCCTGCGTCTTCCCTCCTTTTTGTCTGTGGACAATGGGTCTCAACAAGACCAGGTTGTCTGTCAACCTTTCAATGGGAGAGCTCCACTGGGACTATGCGCAGAACGGTTTCTGGACCCTCTGCTTCCCCTGACTGAATTCCCGGGAGAGCTTCTCCCACGTCGCAGACTACTCAAACAACAACACTGCAACATCACTTCCGAACCGGGGCGTCGCTTCAGCTTCATGCCTGGAGACACTACGCCTCCTCCTCAAGAAGAGACAACCCGCTACAGTCGCGGTATAGAGGTCGCGTCATCTGCGATAGTCATCCGCAGGGGTCTTCCAGGCAAAGTAAAGAGTCTTCGGTGGTTGGTGCCGTGGGAGATATACCTCTTCCCTTGAGGCCTCTTCTCCAGCAATAACGGTCTTATTGCCTTTCGGCGGGAGGAAACTCCTTTCCGCTCTCGGCAATGAAGCCTATCGCTCAGCCTTTCCCTGACCTTCAGGCTTAAAGGAATAACTTTTTCCTGCCCGCTGGATCTTTCCTCCCTCATGCGAAGCTACGATTGTCTCTGCCCTAGTCGGAGGAAGACCTCCAACTTGGAGCATGGCTCAGACTTTTTAGTCCCTTAAGAGATCTTCTCAAGACCCTTTACGACAGGCCACGGATTGTATTCCGCCTTGGGTCTTCTGCTCACTCTGGCCACGGCCAGTGTGTAAGCAATCTTCTTGGTCTCGTACGACTCTGCCCTTTCTAAGGAAGAGGGGAAGGCAACATCCAGGTTCGCTCCTGAGTTGTTGGCTAGACTCAGAATCTGGGGGTCCCGGCCCTTCGGTCCAATTCCTTCAAGATTTCGAGTCTCCATTCTGTATCTGATGTCCCAAGACCTTCTCTTTCTTGCCAGTAAAGGAATCGAGAGGTTAGCTTTGGGAACAGCTGCAGTTTTTCCTCAGTTGCAGCCGATTTGGGAGCACAAGGAGGACACGGGGAAGAGTCACCAGTATACCTCTTCAGCCCGGACTCAAGGACATTCATATCGACCTGTGTCCAGACCCTCCCCCGTCACGTCGCCCTACAGCACGATGTTGGATACATCGCAACGTCCCTCGCCTTCGAGTAATACTACTCTGTGACGCAGGTGCTACAAGCTGGAGTCTGGAAGCGTCTAATGACCTTCGCAGCCCGCTTCCTGCAGGGCGTGACCCACAGGAGTCTCGATACGTTTTCTATCGCTCTGTGGTGGCTACACAACAGCTGGTCTAACCTCAGGCTCCTTTTTGGACAGGTAGCAGAAGGTTGAGGGCATTGTTATCAGGTTTTAGTCTGCATGAACGAAAGAAGTATGTCTGGCCCTTATTTCTTTCTTCATCGTCCCCTCTACGGGGAAGCAGCATCCTGGTCTCTGCATAGCTGACCTCGAACCTCTGCAGGTAAACCATGCTTCCTTGTGTTCCGAGTATTGAGTCAATACTGTCGCGTCCCCCATACCCTGACGAGGTGGTATTGGGAACGTCCTAACCCAGAGTTCCTTCTGGAACTCCAGGTCAACTGCCTAGGATGGGTCACACCTCTTCCTTCACACACAAGCTTATATAGGCCACACGGCTCCTTGCGGAGCAAGGAACTTGTTAGGTGCAGGGACTCCTTTTCTCGAGTGCGACTCACTCGGATTCTGAGTCCCCGGGTAAAGCCAAAGCCAGTATGGCTGGGGACTTTCCACCCTACCTAATGGGTAAGTCACCCAATGTAAATAGCGTGGTTTGTATTTCGGTTACGGAACAAATGACAAATTCGAAGATAATTTGTATTTTTCCTAACCATACAAACTTTAGCTATTTACACATATTTGCCCGCCAGCCCTGTCCCCCAAGACAAGTCCTACCTCTAAGTGAAAGTGAGCATTTATCTGTGTGTGAGGGGGGGAGGGGTAGCTAGCTACCACTCCCCTACCCCCCCCCCCCCCCGCTAACTAGCGCGGGGGTAATACACCCTCGTTAAATTCTAATGGCTCGCCATTTCAGCTGCGCTAAAAGGTAAACCCAATGTAAATAGCTAAGGTTTGTATGGTTAGGAAAAATACAAATTATCTTCGAATTTGTCATTTTATACAAATATAAATACAAACCACCTAAAAAAGCAAAAATACCTCCATAAAAACTCCAAATTATCCCTTCCTACAGTTACTTTAAGGACTCTCTGTCTGGTGCTGTACAGCAGGAAACCCTTCTCTCTATAAGACCTTTATAGACATTTTATCATGTTTGTTCCAAAGCATCACTATGGTAAAGTAATAGAAAAAATTTTATGATTGCAGGGGATATTGCTAGATATATTGAGAAACTGAATTTAGTGCTATGTTTTCAAAGTTTATTTTTGAATGGTAATAAGGCCTACAGGGTTGTATACTAGCCTAACCTTCCTTTTCATCTAGTTTTGTTAACCTAACCTGACGTAACCGATAGTTCCGTGGTATATACCTGTCTCTGGAGGCCATGAATTATAAGAGCAGTGTCCTCCTAAGCCTCGCACAAAAACCTAAATCACTCAGTGCCAGTCCTCCCTTACCTGTGACAGGTGATTGTGTACATAGCTCATCATAAATGGGTAGGCTACGGAACATAGGTTAAACATGTGAGATAATCGTCAATATTTTCTCAACTTTAGTCCCTTTGACAATTGTATAAGCCACAGTGCTTTATTAAACAATTTTCTCATTATTTCCAAAACATGAACATTGTTTACGTATAAATTTAGTATGAGATGATGCCTTGTAGGAGAAGACAGATGATTGCAGGGATGAAGAAATAACATTGGCATAGGTTGTTTTATTCCATATAGCAACAAGGTTATATACAGGAGTGATTTTGGGCATACACATAGTGCATACAGTGCAACTCATGCGCATGTGTTTGTAGCAGACAATATTCAGGAAATATAAAGGATGCATATACAGTTTATGCAATAATCTATATAGTAAACCACAGCCTTCAGTACCATTGTTGTTTATTTGCTTTATAAAAGAATTCATTAGTGGTATCATTATTACATTCAAATAAATCTTCCCAGAGTAGACCATCAACCATACATTAATACATGTGCTGTAATTCTTAAGAATCTTGCCTTTCCTTTTGTGAATCTCAATACAACAATTTTCTAGAAGTTTTATTCCAGCTCAGACCAAATTATAGAATAAGCTATATGGTAATATTTCAGAATCTTGAGCTAAAACAGTTAAGTGGGTGCACAATAGTTTTGGATGTTTTTTTATTTTTTCAGTTTTGAGATACTGTTTATTTTTAATATTCTTCCTCTCATATATTGTAACAAAGTTCTTTATTGATATTGCCATCTTGTTTTGTAGAATGTCTATCATCGCCATCTACATTTGGGGGAACCCCTGTGGCTTACATTTGAATAGAATATGAAGCTTTGGTAGACCACTGAATTGCATTGCCTTATCCCTTGATTTTTTGAATGATTCTGGTTTGATGGCCTCTTGAACACATTCAACTGTTGTGGTTATGCAATTATAATTTTTTGGTGGTCTCTTAAAACCATCGAAGCTTTTAAGTTTATGCAATTACACTCTTGTTTTGTTTTCCCATATTGTCATTATCCTTTGATGCTGCAGCAAGACCAAATTCACCCTCCATCAGGAATGTTTCTGCTAAATGTTTCCATACTTGGGTGGCAGGCATCATATGTTACTAGACTATCTTCTATCTTACATGTTTTATCTGAATTCCTTAAAATTTTGGTTTGTTCCGTAACCGAAATACAAACCACGCTATTTACAGAGGGGGGGGGGGGGGGGTTTACCTTTTAGCGCAGCTGAAATGGCGAGCCATTAGAATTTAACGAGGGTGTATTACCCCCGCGCTAGTTAGCGGGGGGGTTAGGGGAGTGGTAGCTAGCTATCCCTCCCCCCACTCACACACAGATGAATGCTCACTTTCACTTTTGGCTCGGACTGTGACAGACGTCTCTGTCTTGGTCCTCTCTTGGCAGCCATTGTTTGTTTTGTCTTTACTTAATCGCTTACTTTTCATTTACTCAATATATATGTAAACATGTTTTCATGTTTGTATATATATTTGAGTATAGAAATCAGTAAGTTTCCTTTTCAGAGTTGTGTGTGTAGTGTACGATATCTACGTGGAGTCCTCGGCAGTTAGGCCACCACGGCGTAATTTTATGGGTGGCGATCGAATTTGACTTATGTCTTTCTCTCTCTCTCTCTCTCTCGAGGTCGTTCACCCTTTTACTACGTGTTACTACGCCCTTGTAGCTTCCTTTCCGCGTGGGGGGTTGCTACGCCGTACGTTTGTCTCAATTAGTTTATGAATCTAATTGTAGTTTTTTTTTTTTTTTTTAAATTACATAATTACATAGTTACATAATTATAATTGTTATAATTCTGTTTTGGTTACAGCTCTCCTTCCGTGAGTGTAAGTGGTTGTGAGGGCACGTGCCTGTTGTGTAATTCTTGTTTCCTTTCCCTCGGGATTCCTCTTCGGAGCCTTCCCGGGGGAATGAATGTGTACTAATGTTATTTGTTTTATTCTTTTACAGTTACCGATCTAGTTCGTTTCGATGGCAACGGTGTGAGCTGTCTTGTTAAGTCCTGGGGATTCGGCTGTTGCTGTCTCTCCCCTTGTATTTTCGTCAGGGGTGTGTCTCCTTCTACTGGAAGTACTCCCGTGATGACGGACAGCTCTCCAGTTCATTTTAGAACTCTCAGGAGGCTTGCCTCCTTGGGCGGGTAACTTTCCTTCCGAGGGAAGTTTTTCCTGTCCAGGCTTGAGTTTTTCCCCTTTTGGGGGGTTCTTCTCTTTCCTTTTTTTCGTGCGACTATGCTCTTGGTGCTGAGCGATCACACCTGCAGTTTCGCTCAAGGGGCTGGGCAACTGCAGGAGCTCCTCTTCGGAGGATTGCTCCTTTTAGGTCACTGGCTGACCAGTCTCTTCTACGAAGTGTTTCTCTTTCATTCGCGAGAGAGTACACTCATAGAGACTCCTCTTCGGAGGATTCTTCTGTTGCTGTTGGCCTCCCTCGCCGTAAGGCCCACCGTCCGACAACGGTCTTCCGACGGACATCAGTCTCCCGGCGGACAACGATCCCCTCGGGGCAAAGGGTTGCCTGCCACGGGGGTTCTTCCCTTGCGTGTCAGGGTTCCCCTGCGCGCCCTTCTGCTGTGTTCTCTCCTGCTCCTGCTCAGTGTTAGCGCACAGGCGCTCTCCTGCTCATCAGCGCTCTCATGATGATCATCCCTGCTGTTCCTGTTGGTTCCTGTTACGCGCCCTGTGCGCCCACGTTCGCCCTCGCGATCTAGAACTTCGGTTCAGGTCGGGGTCAAGAACTCTTTTTCTATGAGCAGGCTTCCACGCGTTGCCTTCTGCTCATCAGCGATCATCAGCTCGCCAGCGATTACCTGTCTCTCGGCGATCTCCGGATCGCCCGCGTGTGTTATAGCCGGCACGCCAACGTTCTCCAACACTTCTGAAGGAACATGGTTCGCCAGCTACTAGCTCACCTGCGCATGCTGCTCACCATCGCGCGATCGCCTACCTGCGGATGCTGCTCGCCATCGCGCGACCCTCAACTGCGGATGCTGCTCGCCATCGCGCGACCCTCAACTGCGGATGCTGCTCGCCATCGCGCGATCGCCTACCTGCGGATGCTGCTCGCCATCGCGCGACCGCCTACCTGTGGATGCTGATCGCCATCGCGCGACCGCACACCTGCGAATGCTGATCGCCATCGCGCGACCGCACACCTGCGAATGCTGATCGCCATCGCGCGACCGCACACCTGCGAATGCTGATCGCCATCGCGCGACCGCACACCTGCGAATGCTGATCGCCATCGCGTGACCGCCCACCTGCGCATGCTGATCGCCATTGCGCGACCCTGCGCATGCTGATCGCCATTGCGCGATCGCCTACCTGCGGATGCTGCTCGCCATCGCGCGACCCTCAACTGCGGATGCTGCTCGCCATCGCGCAACCCTCAACTGCGGATGCTGCTCGCCATCGCGCGATCGGCCACCTGCGGATGCTGCTCGCCATCGCGTGACCGCCCACCTGCGCATGCTGATCGCCATCGCGCGACCCTGGCATGCTGATCACTATCGCGCGACCCTGCGCATGCTGATCACCATCGCGCGATCGCCCACCTGCGCGCGATCGCCCACCTGCGCATGCTGCTCGCGATCGCTCACCTTCGTATGCTGCTCGCCATCGCACGGTCGCTCACCTGCGCATGCTGCTCGCCATCGCGTCGGCATGCCACAACGCGCCATCGCCAACCTGCGCATTAGCGCTCACCAGCTCACCACCTCACCACCGATCGCCTGTTGATCCATATCGCCAGCGGTCTTCCTCGCCCACACGGCAGCGCGTTTCCTCGCCATCGCGCTAACGCTTGCGTTCGCCGCCTCGGACTCGCGCTCATTCACCTGCCCACCCTCGCGACCGCTCGCCCACGCGACCGTTCGCCTGCGCGACCGCGACCGTTCGCCCGCGCGACCGTTCGCCTGCGCGCCCCGCGCGACCGTTCGCCTGCGCGACCGTTCGCCTGCGCGCCCGCGCGACCGTTCGCCTGCGCGCCCGCGCGACCGTTCGCCTGCGCGCCCGCGCGACCGCTCACCTGCGCGACCGCTTGCCTGTGCGCCCCGCGCGATCATTCGCCTGCGCGCCCACACGCCCACGTGCCTGCACGTCTACGCTCATGCGCGTCCGCGCCCATGCTCTCCAATGTTCGCCCGCGCGCGAACCGACGGTTTTCCATCGCGCGGACGGACGGTTTTCCATCGCGCGGACGGACGGTTTTCCGCCGCGTGGACGGACGGTGTTCTGTCGCGCGAACCGACGGTATTCCGTCGCGCGAACCGACGGTGTTCCGTCGCTCGAACCTACAGTGTTTCTTCGCACAAACGTCGGCTTATTTCTTGCAGTATCCATTGCTCGTCTATGGGTTATCGCTCGCCGACCACCAGCTTTCGCCCTTCCTACCACGCTCGCCCTTCCTACCACGCTCGCCCTCCTTCTGCGCTCCTTCGCTCACCTTCGTTTGCGTTCCTGCGTTACCGCGCATGGGCGCTTCCACGTTCGCCCACGCGCAAATCTTTGAATTACCGTCGCGCGAGCTCCAGGGCGATTGCGACCACGATTCCCAATGGGGTTTTCGCAGCATGGCCAGCCTGGCGAGTTCTTCTGGAGCTTATTTCCAGAACACGGCCTCACCCCGTAAACGCAGAGCATGGCACTTGCAAGAATAGGAGAAACTTCAGGGAGATCTGAGCAACACTCCTCTTTCCTGAACCTGGGTTAGCCCTTCCCCGTCATTCCCTGGAAGGATTTTTGGCGGGGGGGCTTTCCGTTCGAGATTTCTCCATCGGACAAGGGGTGACTGCTTACCCCTTCCTCTGGGAGTTTACCAGGTCCTTTCCCTCCTCGGTTACGGCCCGAGGTTTGGTTCAAGGAAGCTACAGGAAGATCATGGGTACTTTCCTCCTCTCGAGCTCAGGCACCTTGGCCTTTCGTCGTTAAGTATCTAACTTGCGGACAAGCTCGATGTTGTACCATCTGGACGCGCTGACTGAGGGCTTCCTTCGGGTGTCTCATCTGTGGAGGTCGACGACCTCAGACACCCTTCCATCCTTGAGAAGAGTTTGTTTGTGCCCAAGGACAGAGACTTAGACAGCGGCTGTGCGGAGGAAATCGACTTCCGTTTTCACTCCTCCAAGGCGCTTTCTTCCAGACTCTGCAGGGCTCCAGCGCCCTTTTCTTTCAACCACGTCGGCCTAAGTTATCGGCTACGACAACTGGGACAAGGTGTCCAATTGCAGTTTCCTCCTGTCAGGAACAGATGGCACGGGAGGCTCCCCCGGGGGGGCATAGTCCTAAAAGGAGCGGCAGAGTTCACGAACTCTAGGATTGCAGGTTTTTCGCTGGGAGGATGCTTAAGGTTACTCATCCGAATGACAGCTTCCCGATGCCCATTCCTGCACAATCTCTGTGATCAGCCAAGGATATCGCGCCTGCCGTCTCTGTCAGCGAATTCAGTGTCTCTGAACCTCTATGCCATAGCGTCAGCAAGAGTTGCCCGGTTGGGCAGAATGATCCATACCTTAGGCGAAGGTCTTCCTTAGGATCATCGACGGCTTCACCCCCGGCCTCTTCAGTCGTTCCTTTCTTGTAAGGAAGGATCTGAGAGGGGATGTCCGTAGTCGACCTCTCAGCCCTGATCAAGTTTGTCAAACAAACTTCGGCCAGCGTAGACCAGCAGAATCGATCAGACTGGTAACGAGGCGACAGGACTCCTTAAACCCTGGATCGGAAGGACGGGTACTTTCAGTTTCCATTCCATCCATCTTCCAGGGAGCTCGTGGAATTCAGCCTAGACTGCAAGTATTCCTGCTATGATGCAGTATGGCTATCCCGCCGTGGCATAGCAGGTTTGTTTCCCCAGAGAATTCTCCCTGCCTTCCTCTTGGCCGCTCAGGTGCAGGCTAACACCTCCTCTGCTGTTTGGAGGGCTGGTCAACTCCGGTAGGCTCGGGTTCGACCTTCTTCAGCGCCGGGACAAGCTTCCGGATGCTTACCATGAGTGTGGGCTCATGGTATTTTTCTTGGAGCCTTCTCTTCCTCTGCCTCAACATCTGGAGTATCTGGCCATGATATTGAGTCAACGGCCTTACCACGTTGGAAACCCCGCTTCTCGTCCGTCCAGCGAGGTTAAGCAACGTCGGTTCTGGTCGGTACTTGGATGGGTGACCACCTGGGGACGCCAGATTCTGTTACCACATCCTCCGAGCCTTCCTTTCAGTTGACTGTGGCAAGACTGAGGAGAGTCGCAGTACCTGTTCTCAGTCAAGCAGAGCTTTCAGCACTACCTTGGAACGTTTCCTAGTTCTCCTTTCCTCATTGACCCGTCTATAGTCCGAACGGTCGCCTCAGGATAAGTTCCATGTGGGGCGGTCCAAGTTCCGGTGGCTTCAGGCAATGTTTAACCGGACTTCCTGGCCCCTATGGGACCAGCGGAACTATTAGACCTGCAATGGGTGTTGACCTATGGAACCTCTTGATGGTAGTGGATATTCTCGTCCTTTCCCCACATTCTTGATGCTGTTCTCGGACTCGTCAAAGGAAAGGGGGGGCATGTTCCGGTCCAGGCCTATGGTCAAGACCTGAAGGATACCTCTCCATCAGTCAGGCAGGCTTAGGGGCCTTAGTCTGGCCCCTCTACAGATCCTACAGCTCCTGCCGAGTCGCTCCGTGCGCGTCGACTTCATGATTCTGGCATATTCTAACCAGCAGGGGACGCATTTTCACACCTTCACATCTTGCAGTAGAGATACTGGGATGATTGAGATTCTCTCAATACCACCATCGGCTCTCTCATTCCAGGCAGGGGAATGTTCTCTCCGACTATCCGAGCAGAGCCTCGTAGAGAGAGTGTACCTGGGGGTCTTTGACCTTGGGTAACCAGCAAGTACTGGTCTGGGGGACCTGATCGCGACAGCTTGGAACCTCAAGCTTCCGCTGTTCTTCCTCCCAGTCTCAGACCCCGAGACTCTGGCAAGATGCATTCCGGTGATGGTGGGACAACTTCGACGCCTGCGTCTTCCCTCCTTTTTGTCTGTGGACAATGGGTCTCAACAAGACCAGGTTGTCTGTCAACCTTTCAATGGGAGAGCTCCACTGGGACTATGCGCAGAACGGTTTCTGGACCCTCTGCTTCCCCTGACGGAACTCCCGGGAGAGCTTCTCCCACAGCGCAGACTACTCAAGCAACCACACTGCGACATCTCTCCCGAACCGGGGCGTCGCTTCGGCTTCATGCCTGGAGACACTACGCCTCCTCTTCAAGAAGAGACAACCCGCTACAGTCGCGTCATCTGCGATAGTCATCCGCAGGGGTCTTCCAGGCAAAGTGAAGAGTCTAAGGTGGTTGGTGCCGTGGGAGATATACCTCTTCCTTTGAGGCCTCTTCTCCAGCAATAACGGTCTTATTGCCTTTCGGCGGGAGGAAACTCCTTTCCGCTCTCGGCAATGAAGCCTGTCGCTCAGCCTTTCCCTGACCTTCAGGCTTAAAGGAATAACTTTTTCCTGCCCGTTGGATCTATCCTCGCTCATGCGAAGCTACGATTGTCCCTGCCCTAGTCGGAGGAAGACCTCCAACTTGGAGCATGGCTCGGACTTTTAGTCCTTTAAGAGATCTTCGCAAGACCCTTTACGACAGGCCTCGGATTGTATTCCGCCTTGGGTCTCCTGCTCACTCTGGCCACGGCCAGTGTGTAAGCAATCTTCTTGGTCTCTTACGACTCCCCCCTTTCTAAGGAAGAGGGGAAGGCAACATTCAGGTTCGCTCCTGAGTTGTTGGCTAGACTCAGAATCTGGGGGTCCCGGCCCTTCGGTCCAATTTATTCAAGATTTCGAGTCTCCATTCTGTATCTGATGTCCCAAGACCTTCTCTTTCTTGCCAGTAAAGGAATCGAGAGGTTAGCTTTGGGAACAGCTGCAGTTTGTCCTCAGTTGCAGCCGATTTGGGAGCACAAGGAGGACACGGGGGAGAGTCACCAGTATACCTCTTCAGCCCGGACTCAAGGACATTCATCTCGACCTGTCTCCAGACCCTCCCCCGTTACGTCGCCCTACAGCACGATGTTGGATACATCGCAACGTCCCTCGCCTTCGAGTAATACTACTCTGTGACGCAGGTGCTACAAGCTGGAGTCTGGAAGCGTCTAATGACCTTCGCAGCCCGCTTCCTGCAGGGCGTGACCCACAGGAGTCTCGATACGTTTTCTATCGCTCTGTGGTGGCTACACAACAGCTGGTCTAACCTCAGGCTCCTTTTTGGACAGGTAGCAGAAGGTTGAGGGCATTGTTATCAGGTTTTAGTCTGCATGAACGAAAGAAGTATGTCTGGCTCTTACTTCTTTCTTCATTATCCCCTCTACGGGGAAGCAGCATCCTGGTCTTTGCATAGCTGACCTCGAACCTCTGCAGGTAAACCATGCTTCCTTGTGTTCCGAGTATTGAGTCAATACTGTCGCGTCCCCCATACCCTGACGAGGGGGTATTGGGAACGTCCTAACCCAGAGTTCCTTCTGGAACTCCAGGTCAACTGCCTAGGACGGGTCACACTTCTTCCTTCACACACAAGCTTACGTAGGCCACATGGTTCCTTGCGGAGCAAGGAACTTGTGAGGTGCAGGGACTCCTTTTCTCGAGTGCAACTCACTCGGATTCTGAGTCCCCGGGTAAAGCCAAAGCCAGTATGGGTGGGGACTTTGCACCCTACCTAAGGGGTAAGTCACCCTCTGTAAATAGCGTGGTTTGTATTTCGGTTACGGAACAAATGACAAATTCGAAGATAATTTGTATTTTTCCTAACCATACAAACCTTAGCTGTTTACACATATTTGCCCGCCAGCCCTGTCCCCCAAGACAAGTCCTACATCTAAGTGAAAGTGAGCATTCATCTGTGTGTGAGGGGGGGGGAGGGGTACCTAGCTACCACTCCCTTACCCTCCCGCTAACTAGCGCGGGGGTAATACACCCTCGTTAAATTCTAATGGCTCGCCATTTCAGCTGCGCTAAAAGGTAAACCCCCCCCCCCCCTCTGTAAATAGCTAAGGTTTGTATGGTTAGGAAAAATACAAATTATCTTCGAATTTGTCATTTTTAATACTGTAAAAACACTAATTTTTCATATCTTGAAGTACTTTAACTAGACAGAATTCATATAGCAACTAGAAGGGCTGGCCCAATAAATTTCCTCATATAAATGAGGCTAAAATTGCAAAGGGTGTTGTTAGGGAAGCTAGAAACACGTCAAAGGGAACTGATGGCAATTTAAAAACTCTTAACTGGAGTGCAGCTATAAGGTAATGGGATTCTACTAAGATCCTCTAGTACCATCCCCTGTGTACACACACTAGGTAACAGTCATCCCCTTGCTGGGTTCTTTCCTTTAAGAAACTTTAGTTAGACACTGTTGTATGAGAGTTTTGCATTGATCTTTGGCAGTTTTATGTCACCCAGTGTTTATTGAGGGAAACCTATCCTTATGTTTTTAATATATTTTCTTATGTTTATGATGCAAATATTAATACAGTCAGGGTACAGACTTCTTCAAGGTTTCCTTTCTAATTTCCCTTTGTGCCGTTTTGGACTTATCCATGATTATTGTTTTTAATTGTGTCTTATAATAGAGGTACAGTATAATCACAATGAAATACTGTATAGCCAAATACATTTGAACCATTCAATATACCTAAGCTAACCGTTAACACCTCTAAATTAAGTTGTTATTACAACTTAATGTAACAATAAATGGAAAATAATACAATACATACAGTACAATACTGTACATATACAAAATGTACAGTACCATATGTACTGTACCATTATAGTTACCCGATATAGACTACAGCTACATGTTCTATTGTCTAAACTCATTTTCTTCAACTTCAACTCTTTTTGTTGGCCTACAATTTTATTCTCGTCCTGGCTGGCAAATCTCTTTTCTCAAAATGAAACAGTTTTCGCAGAGTGAGTCATAAAAATATTCGCAAGCAGATTCTTTCGTGAAGAGAGGTATGATTAATATATGAAAGTGAGTTAAATATTTGTATAGGTAAGCTCAGTTTTACCCCAATCTTAGCTTATTACAGCCTATTTGCTGCTTCAGAATAAATATTGATTTCATGCTAGAAATAGATCCTCAGCAATTGTAAAGTAGAAATTAAACATCATTCAGGTAATATTTATGATTTACGTAATAAAGAATAGTCCCATATATTTAACATCAATTTTCTAATAATGCTGTGTACTCCAACAATATTGAAGTAACCTCTGCTTGTAAGGGGGATGTCAGAAAGAAAGATATTCTGTTATAATTTGTTCCTATTTTAGAGTACTTGACACCATGTTAGGTAGTATTGATTTTAAAGTGCTTACTAAAACACTACCTGTTTCTTTTTTAAGTTTCAAATGCTTACAATAAAAGTAGTTCCTATGTTTGTATATTAATTTAAGCCCGGATGTTTGTTTTTACAGATGTGAGTATGCCCTTGGTAATGAGCCTAAGAACGGAACAATTGAAAGAGGGTAGTTAACAAGAACTGGACCAGCGACAGGCCATATGGCTCAAATCCCATAAATCCAATCCATAATGGACTAACTTGGAGGAATATCTTGTGGAAGTAGACACTAGGATATACAAGAGTGAGCTCAAGGACTAATCAGAAGAGCAAGAGAATGGCATTTTATGGCAGCAGGTGAGAAAGCTGAAAAGGTTCATTTATGCTTCATGTTTTTATGGTTACTGTACCTTCATTTATGCTCTTTATTTTTGGAGTTTTGATTTTATCTACATATTTCTGAAGTTTGTTTTATTTAAGCTCCCAATTTTTGTTGTTTTCTTTGTTTAAGCTTCCTGTTTTTGGAGTTTCATTCATTTATGATCCCTATTTGTGTGGTTTCCTCCATTCTTGTCTCTGTTTTGTAGCTTTCTTCCTTTATGCTCTATGTTATTGTAGTTTCCTTTATTTCTACTCCTAATTTTTGTAGTTTCCTTTATTTCTACTCCTAATTTTTGTAGTTTCCTTTATTTCTACTCCTAATTTTTGTAGTTTACTCCCTTTTTATCCCCATTGGTGTAATTTCCATCATTTGCGCTCCATATTTTTTAGTTTTTCATTCATGTTCCATTTGTTATAGTTTTCTTCATACTCCTATTTAGAGGATTGTCTATTCATATCTGTTGTACATGTTATAATTATTGTATGATCCTATTTCATTTATGTACATTATAGGATCCTATTTCATTTATGTGCACTATAGGATCTTATTTCATTTATGTGCATTGCGGCGTCTATACATTGGCGCTCATTTGTGAGAATGTAAACAAATGGTGTTTCAGTTTGGTAGCTCATTTACTCGCTGCGTTGGGAAGATGCGATGCAGTTACAGTGATAACAGTTCATACGTGTGTCTTGGAGATTTTTAGAAATGCCGGGCCAAAATACAGACGAATCTGCTCGTGCTGTCATCAAGGTGATTCCCTGGTGAGTCGCATGAAGGGCTTGGAGTACTTGTTTACGAAGGGCGGGGAGATCACAATTCTGTCCTTGTAGATGACTACACTGTCTACAGTATACAATTTGTGGTGGAACTTATGGTATTCGTGGAGATGCGGTGGTACGTCATTCTTAGCCTCGGAGATGCCATTTTCGATCAGTGAGATCAGATGTTGAAAGTCCGGGCAGCTGTTAGTTGCAGTTTGAACATTGTCCCACGTCACTGAGCCAAGGGTTTGCAGGGATGTAGCATGTGCACACTGCAGGGCAGAGTCGATATCATCCTTTATCTCATCACTGCAGGAATGCATGGATGCTATGTCGTCCTGCAAACGTATTTTCATTGGGGGACCATTGCCCGTGGGATGCCGTGAGAGCGTGTAGGCTGCTTTGTGTTTCGCGCCAGGAACATGGACCATTTCGAAGCGGTATCGAAGTGTCTTTTCTTTCAAGTTTCGAAGGCGAGCGTTGGAGATGTCTTCAAAAGATCGATCATCAAAAATTTTAAGTAGGGGCTTGTGGTCCACCGCGATGAACAAGCTAGGGCATCCAAGGACGAAGAATCTGGTTTTGTTGAGGGCTTCCACTACAGCCAAGGCCTCTCCTTCAATGGGTGCATAGCGGGACTCTGCTGGGTGCGTGAATCTACTCCCAATTAAGGTGGTTTTCCTGCCAGATTTGCAGCAAAATGGCCGGGTTGGTGTGCACAGGCAGTGTTTTTAGGTGAGCCAGAACCCAATGCCTGATTTGGACCAGTCGGTAGCAAGGCATGTTGGTTTTTCTTTATCGTGGATCTGGACGCCCCTCTTGATTTCGTCGATTATGTGATCTTTAGATTCCTCAAAAAGGGTGTCCATGTGTCTGTCCCAACAGAAAGGGTTGCCAGGGCGCAAAAAGTTACGAAACGGGGTCATGCGTTTGGTCATAGAGAAGGCATAAGAGACTTGATTGATGAGGCCAAACCAGGAGCGCACGTCGGTTATGTTTTTTGGTGTGGGGAAATCGCGTATTGCAGACAAATATTTCTCACATGGCCGGACGCAATCCGGTGTGATTTCAAACCCCGCAAACTGGACAGTGTTAGCTGAAAAAAAAAAACTTGTCAGGATTTAGAATGATACCATTATGACCACAAATATCTAACCATTGTACTGTCTGGAAGAAACTCTCCTCTATGTTGTCTGCCCAGAGCAACGTGTCATCGATGCACTTGGTTTTGTTCGGGATATGACCAATCAGTTCGTCGTATCGTCTAGAATAGCTGTCACCAGAAGCTATGTATCCTTGTGGGGCCGTGCAATACCTCTAGCGGCCCCATGGTGTGATGAATGTTGTTAGGTGACGGTCTTCAGGCCGTAGGGGTACGCTGTGGTATCCATTTCAGGCATCTATGACAGTTTTACGTTTACCTGCTGGCACTGCACGAGCTTGATGGAAAGGGGATGGTGTGTGGTGTGTTTCTCAAGTGGCATGGAGGTTGAGGGCTTGCAGATCTACTGTGCGACGTGGTTTACCATTCTTCTTGGCGCAAACTACCATACAGCTCATCCATGTGACAAGCTCGCCTATGGGCACCTGTTCGAGGACTCCTAGGTTCACATCTTGGTCCAGTCCTTGTTTTACCTCATCCTGCCAGTGAAGGGGAACTGGTATAGGGGTATGTACTGCTACTGGTTCAGCATGTGGATCAATCATTAATTTTAACGTGGGACCTGACATCATGGGTAGCTTTTGGTGTTCACATGTATTAAAAGTGCTGGATGCGTAGTGCTCTAGGAGGAACTTCTGCAAATTCTCTCTATTAGCCTCCGTTGCAGCGAATGGTAGCTTTTGGGGTGGTGGTGGGGGGAGTTGTCTCTTGGGGCACGAGCATTCCTCTGTCTGAATATTAGTCGATGATGTTTCCTGTGTCGCTTCGCCAATGCAGGGGAAGGTGGAAGAGATTATACCTAAGGCGATGCATCCCTCTTTGCTCAAGTAAATCTTGTCAGAGTTGTCGGTGACATAGGTGATTTGTCTGGTTTCAACCAATTTACCCCTGTTGTTGGTACCTGTAAAGCGAAGGATAACGGCTCCTAGAATATTTATGCCTTTACTGTTGGCAGCTTTCATGGAGATATTAACTGGAATCAGATCAGAATGCTTGATGTGAAGTTTATTCAGAGCATGGATACCTGCCAGACAACTCTGACAGCCTGTGTCTGCCATTACTCGAGCCTCTGCTGCTTTCGGTGGAGCGTGAAGTTTGAAGCCGAAGTGGGAAGAGTCTTCTGTGGAAGTGGATATTTTGAGGTTAATGAATGGTTGGGGCCCAGAGTGCCTTTTAATCCATGATTTTGACATAGCGTCATACTGATGGCGATCAAGTGTAATGGACGAGTTGTTATGATATGTGGTGACAGAACAAAGTTCATTAAACACAGCATTATCTTCAGGTTGGATTGCAGCATATGATTGTATTCCACTTGCTTGAGGTGATTTCTTCCTGCAAACTGAACCAAAATGGTGTAATTTATTGCAAGAAAGGCATGTTTTATCAAATGCAGGGCATTCTGATTTTCTGAAACTTGCAGGGGCCCTTTTGCCATGCCTATTTTTACAACAATAAGAGCATCTCACATCAGAAGCAGGTTTATTTAAGTCATGTTTCACAATCCTGGTTCGGTTAAATTTTTTGTACGAACTTAAGGCATCGGTGCTCGCGGATTCCGTGAATAAAGACGCTGAGCGTTTACCGGCTTCTTTTCTTTCTACAAATCTAAAAACTTCTTCTAGTGTCATGTTTTGATTTGTGTTACCTAACAGGTCGAGTTGTATCTCCTGGTCATTTCTTTCAAGCTCCCCCAAGTTCCCTTCCAGATCGTCCTCAGAGGCTGAGCAAGAAGCCTGCCTACTTGGCTGACTACGATTGTAATACGTATTGATTCGTTTTTGCAGACCAATACTTTTCTACCTCTTATTTATCTTAATGATATTATATTTTTCATTCAGCTATGCTCCATAGCCACATAGTTAATATGCTTTTATAAAGTAGTTTTCATATATTGCTTTAACATGTTCAGTTTTGTTTATGAGTTTCCTTATTAGTACTCCCCCCAAAAGAACTTGGGAGGAGGTAGAGGATTGTCTATTCATATCTGTTGTACATGTTATAATTATCATATGATCCTATTTCATTTATGTACATTATAGGATCCTATTTCATTTATGTGCACTATAGGATCCTATTTCATTTATGTGCACTATAGGATCTTATTTCATTTATGTGCATTGCGTCGTCTATACATTGGCGCTCATTTGTGAGAATGTAAACAAATGGTGTTTCAGTTTGGTAGCTCATTTGCTTGCCGCGTATATGGTACAGTATTATTCTCTATAGACTTTAGCTAAACTTTATTATCTAGTACATGCTAGCAGCAAATGGTTCATTAGCTAGCTGTGTATATTGTGAATTTATTAACTGACTCATATATGCTATTAGGAGTCAGTGTAATTTCATATTGAATTTATTTTGACTGCCCATGCAAAGGCCATTTTATTTCTCATCGTGCTATCTTTCATTGCAGATATTATCATTGTCATGTGATACCTTCCAAGTGATAATAAACATTGCATAGACAAAAAGTGATTCTTATTTATGATAATATCATATACGCAGATATGAATAGACAATCCTCTACTATTTATATAGCTTTCTCCATTTATACTTAAATTTGATAGTTTCCCTCATTTATGGTTCCTATTTTTATAGTATCCGTGACTTGTGCCCCAAGTTTTTGTAGTTTTCTAAAAATGTGCTCTCATATTTTGTATTTGTTCCGTAACTGAAATACAAACCACGCTATTTGATAGGGGGTATTACTTTTGGGCGTAGCTGAAATGACAAGCCATTAAAATTTAACGAGGGTTTAC
This sequence comes from Palaemon carinicauda, assembly GCF_036898095.1. NCBI lineage: Eukaryota > Metazoa > Arthropoda > Malacostraca > Decapoda > Palaemonidae > Palaemon > Palaemon carinicauda. The sequence goes on along the minus strand of NC_090761.1, from coordinate 56,709,570 downwards.
TACCCACACCGCTAGTTAGCAGGGGGTAGGGGAGGGTAGCTTGCTACCCCCCCCCCCCACACACCTGTACTTGAACTCACTTTGCTCTCGGCTCGGATGGTAGTCGGGCATGTCCGCTGTCATCCTCGCTGCTCTTGGCAGCCATTAATGCTTTTTTTGCTTTCTCTTTTTGACAGTTTTGTGTGTGAAGTTGGCCTATGCTATTATGCGCACCTACCCTGGATTACCCGACCGCCCCTGTGGAACATTCATGTCGGTGGTCGGACAGACCCTCACGCCCTTTGCCCTGCCTGTAGAGGTCAACGGTGTGATAGTGATAGTAAGTGTAGTGAGTGCAGGGAGAGGTCTACCTCCCAGTAGGAGAGGTTTTCACGGTGACGGAAGAAGTCCAAACGGGATATTTCTCCTTCGAAGGTTTCTTTGAAAGGAGAAAAACCCAAGGCCTCTTCTTCTGTTGCTCAAACCTCCTCCGAAGCTCCCACTCGGTCGGTCTCTTTCGAGACACTGTCGAGTGGTAGCGTAAACCGTGGTTCTGTTTCCCGAACTCGGGTTTCGAGAGATGGGGTTGCTTCCCCTAGCGAGGCAGCTCCACCTCTCCCCCTGGGGGAGGATTTGCCTCTAACCCATCTTTTTCAGCTTTGGTCTTCCTTGGGGCTCGAGGGTTTGCCCTCCAAGGAAGCATTACTTGACTACATCCGATTGGGTGCCGCTGTCAAGCAATCGCCGCCGCCCACAGAGGTTGATCCTTTGTCGATTGTCGACTTTGTGGTGTCAGAGATATCCAATGTGGTATCTCCCACTACCTCTACCTCTTCTCACTGCACAGTAGCTAAAGACTTAGTTGTTCCGTAACCGAAATACAAACCACGCTATTTACAAAGGGTATTACTTTTAGCGTAGCTGAAATGGCGAGCCATTAGAATTTAACGAGGGTGTATTACCCCCGCGCTAGTTAGCGGGGGGGGTAGGGGAGTGGTAGCTAGCTACCCCTCCTCCCCCTCACACACAGGTGAATACTCACTTTCACTTTTGGCTCGGACTGTGACAGACGTCTCTGTCTTGGTCCTCGCTTGGCAGCCATTGTCTGTTTTGTCTTTACTTAATCGCTTACTTTTCTTTTACTCAATATATATGTAAACATGTTTTCATGTTTGTATATATATTTGAGTATAGAAATAAGTAAGTTTCCTTTTCAGATGTGTGTGTGTAGTGTACGATATCTACGTGGAGGCCTCGGCAGTTAGGCCACCACGGCCTAATTTTATGGGTTGCGATCGAGTTTGACTTCGGTCTTTCTCTCTCTCTCTCTCTTGAGGTCGTTCACCCTTTTACTATGTTTTACTACGCCCTTGTAGCTTCCTTCCCGTGTGGGTGGGGTTGCTACGCCGTACATTTTGTCTCAATTAGTTTATGAATCTAATTGTAGTTGTTAATTTTTCAGCTTGTAGAACGATTCCTTTCGGGGTTTTCGTTTTTTTCTTTAGTGTTCATTCATTTTTAAATTACATAATTACATAGTTACATAATTATAATTGTTATAATTCTGTTTTGGTTACAGCTCTCCTTCCGCGAGTGTAAGTGGTTGTGAGGGCACGTGCCTATTGTGTAATTCTTGTTCCTTTTCCTCGGGATTCCTCTTCGGAGCCTTCCCGGGGGAATGAATGTGTACTAATATTATTTGTTTTATTTTTTTACAGTTACCGATCTAGTTCGTTTCTGTAATATAGCAACGGTGTGAGCTGTCTGGTTGAGTCCTGGGGATTCGGCTGTTGCTGCCTCCCCCTTGTATTGTCGTCAGGGGCGTGTCTCCTTCTACTGGTAGTACTCCCGTGTCGACGGACAGCTCTCCAGTTCATTTTAGAACAGTCAGGAGGCTTGCCTCCTTGGGCGGATAACTTTCCTTCCGAGGGAAGTTTTTTCCTGTCCAGGCTTGAGCTTTTCCTCTTTTGGGGGGTTCTTCTCTTGCCTTTTTTTCGTGCGACTATGCTCTTGGTGCTGAGCGGTCGCACCTGCAGTTTCGCTCAAGGGGCTGGGCAACTGCAGGATCTCCTCTTCGGAGGATTGCCCCTTTTAGGTCACTGGCTGACCAGTCTCTTCCACGAAGTGTTTCTCTTTCGTTCGCGAGAGAGTACACTCATAGAGACTCCTCTTCGGAGGTTTCTTCTGTTGCTGTTGCTGTTGGCCTCCCTCGCCGTAAGGCCCTCCGTCCGCCTCGTCGTAAGGGCCTCTCATCTCCCTATAAGGGTGTTTGAGGCGCCTTTTTGAATCTCCGTTTGCAGCCTACAACTTCTTTTTCTCGATCTTCCGTCTTGGTGCAGATGGACAGCAGTCTAATCTCGTCTTCCGACGGGCAACGGTCTTCCCGACGGACAACGGTCTTCCCGACGGACAGCGGTCTTCCGACGGACATCAGTCTCCCGGCGGACAACGATCCCTTCGGGGCAAAGGGTTGCCCCCACGGGGGTTCTTCCCTTGCGTGTCAGGGTTTCCCTGCGCGCCCTTCTGTTCGTCAGCGCTCTCCTGTTCGTCAGCGCTTTCAAGATGATCTTCCCTGCAGTTCCTGTTACGTGCCCTGTGCGCCCACGTTCGCCCTCGCGATCTAGAACTTAGGTTCAGGTCGGGGTCAAGGACTCTTCTTCTTTGCGCGGGCTTCCACGCGTAGCCTTCTGCTCGTCAGCGATCATCAGCTCGTCAGCGATCATCAGCTCGTCAGCGATCATCAGCTCGTCAGCGATCGTCAGCTCGTCAGCGATCATCAGCTCGCCAGCGATCTCCGGATCGCCCACGTGTGTTACAGCTGGCACGCCAACGTTCTCCAACACTTCTGAAGGAACATGGTTCGCCAGCTACTAGCTCAACTGCGGATGCTGATCGCCATCGCGCGACCCTCAACTGCAGATGCTGATCGCCATCGCGCGACCCTCAACTGCGGATGCTGATCGCCATCGCGCGACCCTCAACTGCGGATGCTGATCGCCATCGCGCGACCCTCAACTGCGGATGCTGATCGCCATCGCGCGACCCTCAACTGCGGATGCTGATCGCCATCGCGCGACCCTCAACTGCGGATGCTGATCGCCATCGCGCGACCCTCAACTGCGGATGCTGATCGCCATCGCACAACCCTGAACGATTGCCCGCTTCGCATGCTGCTCCTCATCGCACAACCCTGAACGATCGCCCTCTTGCGGATGCTGATCACCATCGCACCCTTTCACGCGATCATTCACCTGCGCATGCTGCTCGCCATCGCACAACCCTGAACGATTGCCCGCTTCGCATGCTGCTCCTCATCGCACAACCCTGAACGATCGCCCTCTTGCGGATGCTGATCACCATCGCACCCTTTCACGCGATCATTCACCTGCGCATGCTGCTCGCCATCGCACAACCCTGAACGATTGCCCGCTTCGCATGCTGCTCCTCATCGCACAACCCTGAACGATCGCCCTCTTGCGGATGCTGATCACCATCGCACCCTTTCACGCGATCATTCACCTGCGCATGCTGCTCGCCATCGCACAACCCTGAACGATTGCCCGCTTCGCATGCTGCTCCTCATCGCACAACCCTGAACGATCGCCCTCTTGCGGATGCTGATCACCATCGCACCCTTTCACGCGATCATTCACCTGCGCATGCTGCTCGCCATCGCACAACCCTGAACGATTGCCCGCTTCGCATGCTGCTCCTCATCGCACAACCCTGAACGATCGCCCTCTTGCGGATGCTGATCACCATCGCACCCTATCACGCGATCATTCACCTACACATGCTGCTCGCCATCGCTTACCGCCAGCGATCTTCTTCACCTACGCGGCAGCACGATCCCTCGCCGTCACGCCCATTCGCCTGCGCGCCCGCGCGATCGCTCGCCTGCGCGCCCGCGCGATCGCTCGCCCGCGCGATCGCTCGCCTGCGCGCCCGCGCGATCGCTCGCCTGCGCGCCCTCGCGACCGCTCGCCTGCGCGCCCTCACGACCGCTCGCCTGCGCGCCTGCGCGCCCGCGCGACCACTCGCCTGTGCGCCCGCGCGACCATTCGCCTTTGCGCGACCGTTCGCCCTCGCGCGACCATAGTTCGCGGCGAATTCCACAGCCGGTGGTAGCAGCAGGGACGCGTGCTCCTAGGCGGCACTCGGGATCACCTCCATCCAAGCACAGGTTGGTAGTGCAGGACGAAGACAGGTCAGTACAGCATTCTTCCCACCTTCTTTTCAGGCAGGAACCGTCGTGTCCTCTCCAAAGGATCGCCCGATCCCTTTCACCTTAGCGAGGATTTCGGACTCTGTGTCCTTGGAGCAGCAGACATGGTTTGATCCGCTGGCACGGGCGTTAATGAGGTTTATGAAACCAGCACTCACCGGCCAGGGTAACAAACCAGCGGCTGTCTCTCCTACGCTGAAGAGAAAGAGAGGAGTGGACTTCGTGGTGACTTCCCCCAGGGCGAAGTTGGTTCCCAAGAGGTCGGTCTCGAGGGTCCCCTCTCCTGCACGAGTACTCTCTCCTTCTCCCGCCCTGGAAGGATTTTTGGCGGGGGGGCTTTCCGTTGAAGATTTCTCCATCGGACAAGGGGTGACTGCTTACCTCTTCCTCTGGGAGCTTACCAGGTTCTTTCCCTCCTCGGTTACGGCCCGAGGTTTGGTTCAAGGAAGCTACAGGAAGATCAAGGGTACTTTCCTCCTCTCGAGCTCAGGCACCTTGGCCTTTCGTCGTTAAGTATCTACTTGCGGACAAGCTCGATGTTGTACCATCTGGACGCACTGACTGAAGGCTTCCTTCGGGTGTCTCATCTGTGGAGGTCAACGACCTCAGACACCCTTCCATCCTTGAGAAGAGTTTTGTCTTTGCCCAAGGACAGAGACTTAAACATCTGCTGTGCGGAGTAAATCGACTTCCGGTTTCACTCCTCCAAGGCGCTTTCTTCCAGACTCTGCAGGGCTCCAGCTCCCTTTTCTTTCAACCACGTCGGCCTAAGTTATCGGCTACGACAACTGGGACAAGGTGTCCAATTGCAGTTTCCTCCTGTCAGGAACAGATGGCACGGGAGACTCCCCCGGGGGGGCATAGTCCTAAAAGGAGTTCACGAACTCTAGGATTGCAGGTTTTTTCGCTGGGAGGATGCTTAAGGTTACTCATCCGAATGACAGCTTCCCGATGCCCATTCCCGCACAATCTCTGTGAGTAGCCAAGGATATCGCGCCTGCCGTCTCTGTCAGCGAATTCAGTGTCTCTGAACCTCTATGCCATAGCATCAGCAGAGTTGCCCGGTTGGGCAGAATGATCCATACCTTAGGCGAAGGTCTTCCTTAGGATCATCGACGGCTTCACCCCCGGCCCCCTCAGTCGATCCTTTCTTGTAAGGAAGGATCTGAGAGGGGACGTCCATAGTCGACCTCTCAGCCCTGATCAAGTTTGTCGAACAAACTTCGGCCAGCGTAGACCAGCAGAATCGATCAGACTGGTAACGAGGCGACAGGACTCCTTTAACCCTGGATCGGAAGGACGGGTACTTTCAGTTTCCATTCCATCCATCTTCCAGGGTGCTCGTCGAATTCAGCCTAAACTGCAAGTATTCCTGCTTATGATGCAGTGTGGCTATCCCGCCGTGGCATAGCAGGTTTGTTTCCCCAGAGAACTCTCCCTGCCTTCCTCTTGGCCGCTCAGGTGCAGACTTCCGCCTCCTCTGCTGTTTGGAGGGCTGGTCAACTCCGGTAGGCTCGGGTTTCGACCTGATTCAGCGCCGGGAAAAGCTTCCGAATGCTGACCATGAGTGTGGGCTCATGGTATTTTGCTTGGAGCCTTCTCTTCCTCTGCCTCAACATCTGGAGTATCTGGCCATGATATTGAGTCAACCGCCTTACCACGTTGGAAACCCCGCTTCTCGTCCGTCCAGCGAGGTTAAGCAACGTCGGTACTTGGATGGGTGACCACCTGGGGACGCCAGATTCTGTTACCACATCCTCCGAGCCTTCCTTTCGGTTCACCGTGGCAAGACTGAGGAGAGTCGCAGTACCTGTTCTCAGTCAAGCAGAGTTTTCAGCCCTACCTTGGAACGTTTCCTAGTTCTTCTTTCCTCATTGACCCGTTTATAGTCCGAACGGTCGCCTCAGGATAAGTTCCATGTGGGGCGATCCAAGTTCCGGTGGCTTCAGGCAATGTTTAACCGGACTCCCTGGCCCTATGGGACCAGCGGAACTATTAAACCTGCAATGGGTGTTGACCTATGGAGCCTCTTGATGGTAGTGGATATTCTCGTCCTTTCCCCACATTCTTGATGCGGTTCTCGGACTCGTCAAAGGAAAGGGGGGGGGCATGTTCCGGTCCAGGCCTATGGTCAAGACCTGAAGGATACCTCTCCATCATTCAGGCAGGCTTAAGGGCCTTAGTCTGGCCCCTCTTCAGATCCTACCGCTCCTGCCAAGTCGCCCCGTTGCGTGTCGACTTCATGCTAACCAGCAGGGGACGCATTTTCACACCTTCACATCTTGCAGTAGAGATATCGGGATGATTGAGATTCTCTCAATTCCACCATCGGCTCTCTCATTCCAGGCAGGGGAATGTTTCTCTCAGACTATCCGAGCAGAGCCTCATAGAGAGAGTGTACCTAGGGGTCTTTGACCTTGGGTAACCAGCAAGTGCTGGTCTGGGGGACCTGATCGCGACAGCTTGGAACCTCAAGCTTCCGCTAGTTTTCCCCCCAGTCTCAGACCCCGAGACTCTGGCAAGATGCATTCCGGTGATGGTGGGACAACTTCGACGCCTGCGTCTTCCCTCCTTTTTGTCTGCGGACAATGGGTCTCAACAAAACCAGGTTGTCTGTCAACCTTTCAATGGGAGAGCTCCACTGGGACTATGTGCAGAACGGTTTCTGGACCCTCTGCTTCCCCTGACGGAACTCCCGGGAGAGCTTCTCCCACGGCGCAGACTACTCAAGCAACCACACTGCGACATCTCTCCCGAACCGGGGCGTCGCTTCGGCTTCATGCCTGGAGACACTACGCTTCCTCCTCTAGAAGAGACAACCCGCTACAGTCGCGGTACGGAGGTCGCGTCATCTGCGATAGTCATCCACAGGGGTCTCCCAGGCAAAGTGAAGAGTCTAAGGTGGTTGGTGCCGTGGGAGATATACTTCTTCCCGTGAGGCCTCTTCTCCAGCAATAACGGTCTTATTGCCTTTCGGCGGGAGGAAACTCCTTTCCGCTCTTGGCAATGAAGCCTGTCGCTCAGCCTTTCCCTGACCTTCAGGCTTAAAGGAATAACTTTTTCCTGCCCGCTGGATCTATCCTCGCTCATGCGAAGCTACGATCGTCCCTGCCCTAGTCGGAGGAAGACCTCCAACTTGGAGCATGGCTCGGACTTTTAGTCCTTTAAGAGATCTTCTCAAGACCCTTTTACGACAGGCCTCGGATTGTATTCCGCCCTGGGTCTTCTGCTCACTCTGGCCACGGCCAGTGTGTGAGCAATCTTCTTGGTCTCTTACTACTCCCCCCCTTTCTAAGGAAGAGGGGAAGGCAACATTCAGGCTCGCTCCTGAGTTGTTGGCTAGACTCAGAATCTGAGGGTCCCGACCCTTCGGTCCGATTCATTCAAGATTTTGAGTCTCCATTCTGTGTCTGATGTCCCAAGACCTTCTCTTTCTTGCCAGTACAGGAATCGAGAGGTTAGCGCTGGGAACAGCTGCAGTTTGGCCTCAGTTGCAGCCGATTTGGGAACACAAGGAGGACATGGGGGGAGAGTCACCAGTATACCTCTTCAGCCCGGACTCAAGGACATTCATCTCGACCTGTCTTCAGACCCTCCCCCGTCACGTCGCCCTACAGCACGATGTTGGATACATCGCAACGTCCCTCGCCTTCGAGTAATACTACTCTGTGACGCAGGTGCTACAAGCTGGAGTCTGGAAGCGTCTGATGACCTTCGCAGCCCGCTTCCTGCAGGGCGTGACCCACAGGAGTCTCGATACGTTTTCTATCGCTCTGTGGTGGCTACACAACAGCTGGTCTAACCTCAGGCTCCTTTTTGGACAGGTAGCAGAAGGTTGAGGGCATTGTTATCAGGTTTTAGTCTGCATGAACGAAAGAAGTATGTCTGGCCCTTACTTCTTTCTTCATCATCCCCTCTACGGGGAAGCAGCATCCTGGTCTCTGCATAGCTGACCTCGAACCTCTGCAGGTAAACCATGCTTCCTTGTGTTCCGAGTATTGAGTCAATACTGTCGCGTCCCCCATACCCTGACGAGGTGGTATTGGGAACGTCTTAACCCAGAGTTCCTTCTGGAACTCCAGGTCAACTGCCTAAGACGGGTCACACTTCTTCCTTCACACACAAGCTTACGTAGGCCACATGGTTCCTTGCGGTGCAAGGAACTTGTGAGGTGCAGGGACTCCTTTTCTCGAGTGCGACTCACTCGGATTCTGAGTCCCCGGGTAAAGCCAAAGCCAGTATGGCTGGGGACTTTCCACCCTTCCTAAGGGATAAGTCACCCTTTGTAAATAGCGTGGTTTGTATTTCGGTTACGGAACAAATGACAAATTCGAAGATAATTTGTATTTTTCCTAACCATACAAACCTTAGCTATTTACACATATTTGCCCGCCAGCCCTGTCCCCCAAGACAAGTCCTACCTCTAAGTGAAAGTGAGTATTCACCTGTGTGTGAGGGGGAGGAGGGGTAGCTAGCTACCACTCCCCTACCCCCCCCGCTAACTAGCGCGGGGGTAATACACCCTCGTTAAATTCTAATGGCTCGCCATTTCAGCTACGCTAAAAGTAATACCCTTTGTAAATAGCTAAGGTTTGTATGGTTAGGAAAAATACAAATTATCTTCGAATTTGTCATTTTCTCCAGTTCCTGTTCAACCAACGAGGGAGGAAGTAAGTCCAACAGTCTCTCCTGCTGGTGTTTCTCCCCCTCGGGGGAGTTCACTTACAGAGACTCCTCTTCGGAGGACTGCAGAAGGTCAGCTTGCTGATCCCACGTCCCCTAGAGGGCGTATTCGTCGCAAGGCTCGCCTTTCTCTTCGCCAGAGAGGCCTTCCTTCACCTGCGGTGAGGAGGCGCCTCTTTGGTTCTACATCTTCGTTGCAGTCCCCTGCAGAGGAGCCTCGCCAGCGATCACCGACTGTTCCTGCTTTGGTCCTGGACCTCTCAGCGGATCATTCGCGATCCCCTTCGGTGGAAGGTCGTCCGTTATAATGGACACGTTGACCTTCCACCCGTCAGACCTGCCGACCTGCTCTCACCATTCCTGAGTGCTGATGCGCGCTACGCGCCGACGGAACCTGGTACTGTGCTTCACCAGAGCAGCTGCCAATGTGCCTCATCACAGCACCTGGCACTGTGCCTCATCACAGCACCAGGCACTGTGCTTCATCACAGCACCTGGCACTGTGCTTCATCACAGCACCTGGCACTGTGCCTCATCACAGCACCTGGGATTGTGCTTCATCACAGCACCTGGCACTGTGCCTCAACACAGCACCTGGCACTGTGCTTCATCACAGCACCTGGCACTGTGCTTCATCACAGCACCTGGCACTGTGCCTCATCACAGCACCAGGCACTGTGCTTTATCACAGCACCTGGCACTGTGCTTCATCACAGCACCAGGCACTGTGCCTCATCACAGCACCTGGCACTGTGCCTCATCACAGCACCTGGCACTGTGCTCCATCACAGCACCTGGCACTGTGCTCCATCACAGCACCTGGCACTGTGCTCCATCACAGCACCTGGCACTGTGCTTCATCACAGCACCTGGCACTGTGTCTCATCACAGCACCTGGCACTCTGCTTCATCACAGCAACTGGCACTGTGCCTCATCATAACACCTGGCGATTTGCCTCATCACAGCACCTGGCACTGTGCCTCATCGCAACACCTGGCACTGTGCTTCATCACAGCAACTGGCACTGTGCTTTATCAAACTACTGGTACTGTGCTTCATCAAAGCAACTAGCACTGTGCCTTATCACAGCACCAGGCACTGTGTTTCATCACCGCACCTGGCACTGTGCCTCATCATAGCACCTGGCACTGTGCCTCATCACAACACCTGGCACTGTGCCTCATCATACCACCTGGCACTGTGCCTCATCACAACACCTGGCACTGTGCTTCATCACAGCACCTGGCACTGTGCCTCATCACAGCACCTGGAACTGTGCCTCATCACAGTACCTGGCACTGTGCTTCATCACAGTCACTGGCACTGTGCTTCATCACAGCACCTGGCACTGTGCCTCATCACAGCACCTGGAACTATGCCTCATCACAGCAACTGGCACTGTGCTTCATCACAGCACCTGGCACTGTGCCTCATCACAGCACCTGGCACTGTGCCTCATCACAGCACCTGGCACTATGCTTCATCACAGCACCTGTTACTGTGCTTCATCACAGCACCTGTTACTGTGCTTCATCACAGCACCTGACACTGTGCATCATCACAGCACCTGGCACTGTGCCTCATCACAGCACCTGGCACTGTGCTTCATCACAGCACCTGGCACTGTTCCTCATCACAGCACCAGGCACTGTGCTTCATCACAGCACCTGGCACTGTGCCTCATCACAGCACCTGGCAGTGTGCTTCATCACAGCAACCGGCACTGTGCCTCATCACAGCACCTGGCACTGTGCCTCATAACAACACCTGGCACTGTGCCTCATCACAGCAACTGGCACTGTGCTTCATCACAGCACCTGGCACTGTGCTTCATCACAGCACCAGGCACTCTGCTTCATCACAGCACCTGGCACTGTGCCTCATCACAGCACCAGGCACTGTGCCTCATCACAGCACCTGGCAAGGTGCTTCATCACAGCACCTGGCAAGGTGCTTCATCACAGCACCTGGCACTGTGCTTCATCACAGCACCTGGCACTGTGCCTCATCACAGCACCTGGCACTGTGCTTCATCACAGCACCTGGCACTGTGCTTCATCACAGCACCAGGCACTCTGCTTCATCACAGCACCTAGAACTGTGCCTCATCACAGCACCTGGCACTGTGCCTCATCACAGCACCTGGCACTGTGCTTCATCACAGCACCTGGCACTGTGCTTCATCACAGCACCTGGCATTGTGCCTCATCACAGCACCTGGCACTGTGCCTCATCACAGCACCTGGCACTCTGCTTCATCACAGAACCTAGCACTGTGCCTCATCACAGCACCTAGCACTCTGCTTCATCACAGCACCTGGCACTGTGCCTCATCACAGCACCAGGCACTGTGCCTCATCACAGCACCTGGCACTGTGCCTCATCACAGCAACAGGCACTGTGCCTCATCACAGCACCTGGCACTGTGCTTCATCACAGCACCTGGCAGTGTGCCTCATCACAGCACCTGGCAAGGTGCTTCATCACAGCACCTGGCACTGTGCTTCATCACAGCACCTGGCACTGTGCCTCATCACAGCACATGGCACTGTGCTTCATCACAGCAACTGGCACTGTGCCTCATCACAGCACCTGGCACTGTGCCTCATCACAGCACCTGGCACTGTGCCTCATCACAGCACCTGGCACTGTGCCTCATCACAGCACCTGTCACTGTGGCTCATCACAGCACCTGGTACTGTGCTTCACCAGAGCAGCTGTCACTATGCCTCACCAGAGCAGCTGCCACTGTGCCTCATCACAGCACCTTGCATTGTGCTTCATCACAGCACCTGGCAGTGTGCCTCATCACAGCACCTGGCACTGTGCTTCATCACAGCACCTGGTACTGTGCCTCATCACAGCACTTGGCACTGTGCCTCATCACAGCACCTGGCACTGTGCTTCATCACAGCACCTGGCACTGTGCCTCATCACAGCACCTGGCACTGTGCTTCATCACAGCACCAGGCACTGTGCCTCATCAGCACCTGACACTGTGCCTCATCACAGCACCTGGCACTGTGCCTCATCACAGCAACAGGCACTGTGCCTCATCACAGCACCTGGCACTCTGCCCAGCACCTGGCACTCTGCCTCATCACAGCACCTGGCAGTGTGCCTCATCACAGCACCTGGCAAGGTGCTTCATCACAGCACCTGGCACTGTGCCTCATCACAGTACCTGGCACTGTGCTTCATCACAGCACCTGGCACTGTGCTTCATCACAACACATGGCACTGTGCTTCATCACAACACCTGGCACTGTGCCTATTCACATCACCTGGTACTGTGCCTCATCACAGCACCTGGCACTGTGCTTCATCACAGCACCTGGCACTGTGCCTCATCACAGCACCTGTCACTGTGGCTCATCACAGCACCTGGTACTGTGCTTCACCAGAGCAGCTGCCACTGTGCCTCATCACAGCACCTGTCACTGTGCCTCATCACATCACCTGGCACTGTGCTTCATCACAGCACCTGGCACTGTGATTCATCACAGCACCAGGCACTGTGCTTCATCACAGCACCAGGCACTGTGCTTCATCACAGCACCTGGCACTGTGCTTCATCACAGCACCTGGTACTGTGCTTCACCAGAGCAGCTGCCACTGTGCCTCATCACAGCACCTGGCACTGTGCTTCATCACAGAACCTGGCACTGTGCTTCATCAAAGCACCTGGCACTGTGCCTCATCACAGCACCAGGCACTGTGCTTCATCAAAGCACCTGGCACTGTGCCTCATCACAGCACCAGGCACTGTGCTTCATCACAGTCACTGGCACTGTGCTTCATCACAGCACCTGGCACTGTGCCTCATCACAGCACCTGGCAAGGTGCCTCATCACAGCAACTGGCACTGTGCTTCATCACAGCACCTGGCACGGTGCCTCATCACAGCACCTGGCACTGTGCCTCATCACAGCACCTGGCACTATGCTTCGTCACAGCACCTGTTACTGTGCTTCATCACAGCACCTGTTACTGTGCTTCATCACAGCACCTGACACTGTGCATCATCACAGCACCTGGCACTGTGCCTCATCACAGCACCTGGCACTGTGCTTCATCACAACACCTGGCACTGTGCCTCATCACAGCACCAGGCACTGTGCTTCATCACAGTCACTGGCACTGTGCTTCATCACAGCACCTGGCACTGTGCCTCATCACAGCACCTGGCAAGGTGCCTCATCACAGCAACTGGCACTGTGCTTCATCACAGCACCTGGCACGGTGCCTCATCACAGCACCTGGCACTGTGCCTCATCACAGCACCTGGCACTATGCTTCGTCACAGCACCTGTTACTGTGCTTCATCACAGCACCTGTTACTGTGCTTCATCACAGCACCTGACACTGTGCATCATCACAGCACCTGGCACTGTGCCTCATCACAGCACCTGGCACTGTGCTTCATCACAGCACCTGGCACTGTGCCTCATCACAGCACCAGGCACTGTGCTTCATCACAGCACCTGGCACTGTGCCTCATCACAGCACCTGGCACTGTGTTTCATCACAGCAACCGGCACTGTGCCTCATCACAGCAACTGGCACTGTGCTTCATCACAGCACCTGGCACTGTGCTTCATCACAGCACCAGGCACTCTGCTTCATCACAGCACCTGGCACTGTGCCTCATCACAGCACCAGGCACTGTGCCTCATCACAGCACCTGGCAAGGTGCTTCATCACAGCACCTGGCACTGTGCTTCATCACAGCACCTGGCACTGTGCCTCATCACAGCACCTGGCACTGTGCTTCATCACAGCACCTGGCACTGTGCTTCATCACAGCACCAGGCACTCTGCTTCATCACAGCACCTAGAACTGTGCCTCATCACAGCACCTGGCACTGTGCCTCATCACAGCACCTGGCACTGTGCTTCATCACAGCACCTGGCACTGTGCCTCATCACAGCACCTGGCACTGTGCCTCATCACAGCACCTGGCACTCTGCTTCATCACAGAACCTAGCACTGTGCCTCATCACAGCACCTGGCACTCTGCTTCATCACAGCACCTGGCACTGTGCCTCATCACAGCACCAGGCACTGTGCCTCATCACAGCACCTGGCACTCTGCTTCATCACAGCAACAGGCACTGTGCCTCATCACAGCACCTGGCACTCTGCCTCATCACAGCACCTGGCACTGTGCCTCATCACAGCACCTGGCACTGTGCTTCATTACAGCACCTGGCAGTGTGCCTCATCACAGCACCTGGCAAGGTGCTTCATCACAGCACCTGGCACTGTGCTTCATCACAGCACCTGGCACTGTGCTTCATCACAGCACCTGGCACTGTGCCTCATCACAGCACATGGCACTGTGCTTCATCACAGCAACTGGCATTGTGCCTCATCACAGCACCTGGCACTTTGCCTCATCACAGCACCTGGCACTGTGCCTCATCACAGCACCTGGCACTGTGCCTCATCACAGCACCTGTCACTGTGGCTCATCACAGCACCTGGTACTGTGCTTCACCAGAGCAGCTGCCACTATGCCTCACCAGAGCAGCTGCCACTGTGCCTCATCACAGCACCTTGCATTGTGCTTCATCACAGCACCTGGCAGTGTGCCTCATCACAGCACCTGGCACTGTGCTTCATCACAGCACATGGTACTGTGCCTCATCACAGCACTTGGCACTGTGCCTCATCACAGCACCTGGCACTGTGCTTCATCACAGCACCAGGCACTGTGCCTCATCACAGCACCTGGCACTGTGCCTCATCACAGCACCTGACACTGTGCCTCATCACAGGACCTGGCACTGTGCCTCATCACAGCAACAGGCACTGTGCCTCATCACAGCACCTGGCACTGTGCCTCATCACAGCACCTGGCACTGTGCCTCATCACAGCACCTGGCACTGTGCCTCATCACAGCACCTGGCACTGTGCCTCATCACAGTACCTGGCACTGTGCTTCATCACAGCACCTGGCACTGTGCTTCATCACAACACATGGCACTGTGCCTATTCACATCACCTGGTACTGTGCCTCATCACAGCACCTGGCACTGTGCTTCCTCACAGCACCTGGCACTGTGCCTCATCACAGCACCTGTCACTGTGGCTCATCACAGCACCTGGTACTGTGCTTCACCAGAGCAGCTGCCACTGTGCCTCATCACAGCACCTGGCACTGTGCCTTATCACATCACCTGGCACTGCGCTTCATCACAGCACCAGGCACTGTGATTCATCACAGCACCAGGCACTGTGCTTCATCACAGCACCAGGCCCTGTGCTTCATCACAGCACCTGGCACTGTGCTTCATCACAGCACCTGGTACTGTGCTTCACCAGAGCAGCTGCCACTGTGCCTCATCACAGCACCTGGCACTGTGCTTCATCACAGAACCTGGCACTGTGCTTCATCAAAGCACCTGGCACTGTGCCTCATCACAGCACCAGGCACTGTGCTTCATCTCAGCACCTGGCACTGTGATTCATTACAGCACCTGGCAGTGTGCCTCATCACAGCACCTGGCAAGGTGCTTCATCACAGAACCTGGCACTGTGCTTCATTACAGCACCTGGCACTGTGCTTCATCACAGCACCGGCACTGTGCCTCATCACAGCACCTGGCACTGTGCCTCATCACAGCACCTGGCACTGTGCTTCATTACAGCACCTGGCACTGTGCCTCATCACAATACTTGACACTGCTTCATCACAACACCTTGCACTGTGCTTCATTACAGCACCTGGCACTGTGCCTCATCACAGCACCTGGCACTGTGCCTCATCACAGCACCTGACACTGTGCTTCATCACAGCACCTGGCACTGTGCTTCATCACAGCACCTGGCACTGTGCCTCATCACAGCACCAGGCACTGTGCTTCATCACAGCACCTGGCACTGTGCCTCATCACAGCACCTGGCACTGTGCTTCATCACAGCACTAGGCACTGTGCCTCATCAGAACACTTGGCACTGTGCTTCATCACAACACCTGGCACTGTGCTTCATCACAGCAACTGGCACTGTGCCTCATCACAGCACCTGTCACTGTGCTTCATCACAGCACCTGGCACTGTGCCTCATTACAGCACCTGGCACTGTGCCTCATCACAGCACCTGGCACTGTGCTTCATAACAGCACCTGGCACTGTGCCTCATCACAGCACCTGGCACTGTGCCTCATCACAGCACCTGGTACTGTGCCTCATCACAACACCTAGTACTGTGCTTCACCAGAGCAGCTGCCACTGTGCCTCATCACAGCACCTGGAACTGTGCCTCATCACAGCACCTGGCACTGTACCTCATCACAGCACCTGGCACTGTGCTTCATCACAGCACCTGGCAGTGTGCCTCATCACAGCACCTGGCACTGTGCTTCATCACAGCACCTGGCACTGTGCCTCATCACAGCACCAGGCACCGGGCTTCATCACAGCACCTGGCATTGTGCCTCATCACAGCACCTGGCACTGTGCCTCATCACAGCACCTGGTACTGTGCCTCATCACAACACCTAGTACTGTGCTTCACCAGAGCAGCTGCCACTGTGCCTCATCACAGCACCTGGAACTGTGCCTCATCACAGCACCTGGCACTGTACCTCATCACAGCACCTGGCACTGTGCTTCATCACAGCACCTGGCAGTGGGCCTCATCACAGCACCTGGCACTGTGCTTCATCACAGCACATGGCACTGTGCTTCATCACAGCACCTGGCACTGTGCCTCATCACAGCACCAGGCACCGTGCTTCATCACAGCACCTGGCACTGTGCCTCATCACAGCACCTGGCACTGTGCCTCATCACAGCACCTGACACTGTGCTTCATCACAGCACCTGGCACTCTGCTTCATCACAGCACCTGGCACTGCCTCATCACAGCACCAGGCACTGTGCTTCATCACAGCACCTGGCACTGCCTCATCACAGCACCAGGCACTGTGCTTCATCACAGCACCTGGCACTGTTTTTTATCACAGCACCTGGACTGTGCCTCATCACAGCACCTGGCAAGGTGCTTCATCACAGCACTTGGCAAGGTGCTTCATCACAGCACTTGGCACTGTGCTTCATCACAGCACGTGGCACTGTGCCTCATCACAGCACCTGGCACTGTGCCTTATCACAGCACCTGTCACTGTGCCTAATCACAGCACCAGGCACTGTGCTCCATCACAGCACCTGACACTGTGCTTCATCACAGCATCTGGCACTGTGCCTCATCACAGCACCTGGCACTGTGCCTCATCACAGCACCTGGCACTCTGCTCCATCACAGCACCTGGCACTGTGCTTCATCACAACACCTGGCACTGTGTATCATCACAACACCTGGCACTGTGCTTCATCACAGCAACTGGCACTGTGCTTCATCACAGCAACTGGCACTGTGCCTCATCATAACACCTGGCGATTTGCCTCATCACCACTTGGCACTGTGC
Source organism: Palaemon carinicauda (assembly GCF_036898095.1). Taxonomy (NCBI): domain Eukaryota; kingdom Metazoa; phylum Arthropoda; class Malacostraca; order Decapoda; family Palaemonidae; genus Palaemon; species Palaemon carinicauda. The sequence continues at coordinate 56,692,246 of NC_090761.1, read as the reverse complement.
CTCATCACAGCACCTGTCACTGTGCCTCATCACAGCACCTGGCACTCTGCTTCATCACAGCACCTGGCACTGTGCTTCATCACAGCAACTGGCACTGTGCCTCATCACAGCACCTGGCACTGTGCCTCATCACAGCACCTGGCACTTACTTCATCACTGCACCTGGCACTGTGCATCATCACAGCACCTGGCATTGTGCTTCATCACAGCACCTGGCACTGTGCTTCATCACAGCACTTGGCACTGTGCCTCATCACAGCACCTGGCACTGTCATCACAGCACCAGGCACTGTGCTTCATCACAGCACCAGGCACTGTGCTTCATCACAGCACCTGGCACTGTGCCTCATCACAGCACCTGGCACTGTGCTTCATCACAGCAACTGGCAGTGTGCTTCATCACAACACCTGGCAGTGTGCCTCATCACAGCACCTGGCACTGTGCCTCATCACAGCACCTGGCACTGTGGCTCATCACGGCACAGTGCCACAGCACCTGGCACTGTGCCTCATCACAGCACCTGGCACTGTGCCTCATCACAGCACCTGGCACTGTGCCTCATCACAGCACCTGACACTGTGCTTCATCACAGCACCTGGCACTGTGCCTCATCACAGCACCTGGCACTGTGGCTCATCACAGCACCAGGCACTGTGCTTCATCACAGCACCTGGCACTGTGCTTCATCACAGCACCTGGCAGTGTGCCTCATCACAGCACCTGGCACTGTGCCTCATCACAGCACCTGGCACTGTGCTTCATCACAGCACCTGGCACTGTGCCTCATCACAACACTTGGGACTCTGCCTCATCACAACACTTGGCACTCTGCTTCATCACAGCAACTGGCACTGTGCCTCATCACAGCACCTGGCACTGTGCTTCATCACAGCACATGGCACTGTGTTTCATCACAGCACCTGGCACTGTGCCTCATCACAGCGCCTGGCACTTTGCCTCATCACAGCGCCTGGCACTGTGCCTCATCACAGCACCTGGCACTGTGCCTCATCACAGCACCTGGTACTGTGCCTCATCACAGCACCTAGTACTGTGCTTCACCAGAGCAGCTGCCACTGTGCCTCATCACAGCACCTGGCACTGTGCCTCATCACAGCACCAGGCACTGTGCTTCATCACAGCACCTTGCACTTTGCTTCATCACAGCACCTGGCAGTGTGCCTCATATCAGCACCTGGCACTGTGCTTCATCACAGCACCTGGCACTGTGCCTCATCACAGCACCAGGCACTGTGCTTCATCACAGCACCTGGCACTGTGCCTCATCACAGCACCTGGCAGTGTGCCTCATCACAGCACCTGGCACTGTGCTTCATCACAGCACCTGGCACTCTGCCTCATCACAGCACTTGGCACTGTGCTTCAACACAGCACCTGGCACTGTGCTTCATCACAGCACCTAACACATGCTTTACTACCTTTGTAGAAACTTTTCACTGCTTGCTTACCACCAACTCCATATAACCTCCTCACATTCCACATTGCTTCCCTATCAACTCTATCATACGCTTTCTCCAGATCCATAAACTCAACATACACCTCCTTACCTTTTGCTAAATATTTCTCGCATATCTGCCTTACTGTAAAAATCTGATTCATACAACCCCTACCTCTTCTAAAACCACCCTGTATTTCTAAGATTGCATTCTCTGTTTTATCTTTGATCCTATTAATCATTACTCTACCATACACTTTTCCAACTACGCTTAACAAACTAATACCTCTTGAATTACAACACTCATGCACATCTCCCTTACCCTTATATAGTGGTACAATACATGCACAAACCCAATCTACTGGTACCATTGACAACACAAAACACATATTAAACAATCTCACCAACCTTTCAAGTACAGTCACACCCCCTTCCTTCAACATCTCAGCTCTCACACCATCCATACCAGACGCTTTTCCTACTCTCGTTTCATCTAGTGCTCTCCTCTCTTCATCTATTGTAATCTCTCTCATTCTCATCTCCCATCACTGGCACCTCAACACCTGCAACAGCAATTATATCTGCCTCCCTATTATCCTCAACATTCAGTAAACTTTCAAAATATTCCGCCCATCTTTTCCTTGCCTCCTCTCCTTTTAACAACCTCCCATTTCCATCTTTCACTGTCCCTTCAATTCTTGAGCCAGCCTTCCTTACTCTCTTCACTTCTTTCCCCCACTCTTTTGCTACAACTAATTTTCCTTCCACCAAAAAATTATCAGACATACCATTAGCCATACCCCTAAACACGTGCACGTCTTTCAATCTTCCAAACATTCTTTTAGTTATCAACACATAATCCATTAATGCCCTTTCTACTACTCTTCCATTTGCCACTCTTACCCATGTATACTTATTTTTATCTTTCTTTTTGAAAAAGCTATTACTTAGCACCATCTTTTGCTCAACACACATATCCACCAGTCTCTCACCACTCATTTTCACCTGGTACGCCATACTTCCCAATGACACCTTCTACCTCTCCAGCGCCCACTTTAGCATTTAAATCACCCATGACAACTACATAATTCCTTCTACTCAGTCCTTCTACACACCTAGTTAATTCATTCCAGAACTCATTCCGCTCTTCTTCACTTTTCTCACTACCTGGCCCATACGCACTGACAAACGCCCAACATTCCCTTGCCAACCTAACCCTTACCCATATTAACCTAGATGATATCTCCTTCCATTCCACTACTTTACCTGTCATCCATTCACTCAGCAACAAAGCCACACTCTCTCTCGCTCTTCCCCTTTCAATCCCAGACACTCTACCAGATATTTCACCAAACATCACTTCACCCTTTCCTTTTATCTTCGTCTCACACAAGTCCAATACATCCATCCTTCTATTCCTAAACATACTTCCAATTTCACATCTTTTACTCTCTATCGTACTACATCCACGCACATTCAAACACCCCAAGTCTACCAGGCAAAGTGGAAAGTCTTCTGTGGTTGGTGTCGTGGAAGGGGTATCTCCCCACTCGATGCCACTATTCCAGCAATAGCGGAGTTTCTTGTGTATTTGCGGGAAGAAATGCGCCTTTCAGTCTCGGCAGTGAAAGGCTATCGCTCAGCCTTAATTCTAGCTTTCAGGCTGAAAGGAATGGACATTTCTTCATCGCTAGAACTTTCTCTACTCATACGTAGTTATGAACTTACCTGCCCTCAGTCGGAAGGAGACCTCCTCCATGGAATGTGGTTCGAGTCCTCAGGTCTCTTAAGAGACCTCCCTATGAACCATTACGCCAGGGATCAGATCGCCACCTTACCTGGAAGACGGTATTCCTGTTAGCTTTGGCTTCCGCCAAGCGTGTTAGCGAACTTCATGGTCTCTCATATGACATCGCCCATTCAAGGGGATGGGGGAGGTAACGTTCAACTTCGTCCCTGAGTTTATTGCTAAGACTTAGAATCCTGGAGTAGCGGACCCTTGGTTCAATTCCTTCCGGATTTCTAGTCTCCGCTCTGTAACAGATGACCCAGACCATCTATTACTATGCCCAGTAGGGAGCTTGGGGCTATAACTCAAAAGAACAGCTACAGTCCGTCCTCATGTGCCAGCATTATTCGTCAGCACAGGGAGGACTAAGAGGAGGGTCGCCAAGAATACCATCTCTGCATGGATTCGTAGGGTGATTCATCTGGCCTTGAATCCAGATCCTCCTCCGCCACGTCGCCCTAGAGCACATGATGTCGGGCATAGCTACGTCCCTGGCCTTCAAAAGAAATTTCTCTGTGAAGCAGGTCCTTCAAGCGGGGGTGTGGACGCGTCGGACAACGTTCACAGCCCACTACCTGCAAGACGTGACCCACAGGAGGCTCGATACGTTGTGGTGGCTGCACAACAGCTGGTTTAAAACCTCAAGCTCCTTATTGGACAAGTAGCAGAAGGTTAAGGGCATTGTTACCCGGTTTTTAGTCTGCATGAATGAAAATGTTTGACTGGTCCTTATTCTTTTCTTCATCATCCCCTCTCTTGGGGAAAGCAGCATCCTGGGTTCTCTGCATAGCTGACCTCAAACCACTGCAGGTAAACCTAGTCTACAAATTTCCATCTAAAGAACTTCAGAGCAACTTCCTAGGATGAATCACACTTCTTCATACCTTCACACACAGCTTGAGTAGGCCGCGATCCTTGCGTAGCAAGGTTCTAGCGAGTGTTATTTCTTGGGTGCTTACACACTCAAATATTGAGCCCCCGGGCAAAGCCAAAAGCCAGTACTGGCTGGGACGTCCACCCTTCCTAATGGGTGAGTCACCCCTATTAAATAGTGTGGTTTGTATTTTAATTACGGAACAAATGACAAATTCGTTGATAATTTGTATTTTTCCTAACTATACAAACCTTAGCTATTTAACCAAACTTGCCCGCCAGCCCTTTCCCCCTTGAAGTCCTACCTCCAAGCAAAGTGAGTTCAAGCACAGGTGTGTTTGAGGGCGGGGGGTTAGCAAGCTACCCTCCCCTACCCCCGCTAACTAGCGGTGTGGGTAGTAAACCCTCGTTAAATTTTAATGGCTCGTCATTTCAGCTACGCTGAAAGTAATACCCCCTATTAAATAGCTAAGGTTTGTATAGTTAGGAAAAATACAAATTATCTACAAATTTGTCATTTTTCTTAATTTCTACTTCCTATTTTGGTATTTTTTTTCTTTTATGCTTCCTGTCTATGTATATTTCTTCATCTATGTTTTCATAGTTTCCTTCAATTATGGTCTCTAGTATTGTAATTCCCTTCAATTGTGTTCCCATTTTATTTTTATTTTATTCCATTATGCTCTCATTCTTTTAGTTACTTTTACTTGAGCATCGTTCATTTGTAAAGCTTCGTCTATTGATGAACTCTATTTTAGAATAATATTACTAATCTATATACCATATTCTGGTGTATTGTAAAGTAATGAGCTTTGGAACTGCTTCAACCTAGGGGATCAAGCTTGCCTAGGTGCCGTATGATGAGCATATTTAATAAACTACTCTTTTGTAGCGAACCACAAAGATATAGCTATTTTAATGGCTTCTACATACAATTGAAAGACTTTCTCATTTATTTGTATTTCAAAATTTTAGATAATCCCCTCAAAATTGTATTAATTGAGTTTCTCAAGTTTAGCATAAAGCTCCCATATCCCTTTACTGCTTATGGTTTACTTTTCAAATATTTTGGGACATTGTTTCTGGCAATTACATTTTCTGAGCCAGATTCAAGTGAATTAGTCCTACATAGGAAGCTGAAATGAAAGGATTCAGATAATAGTCATCATATCTCATCGCGCCAATGTTGAACCCACAGGAGGGCATTGTCATTTACCTCTCTCAGCTCTTGATCTTAGCAGTGGGCATCCTCGTAGGTTGTGTTCCATTGTTTGAAATGTTGCCCCACATAAGCATTCTATTTTGGTGGCTAATCCCCATTGGCAGTTATCTCCAGTTATGCCCACTTTTATCTTTGCTCTATTTAGGGTTACTCAGTCTATTATGGTGAGAGTTATTCCTCTGGGTAGGCCTTCGTTTGGGCTAGGCAGCACCTGATTGGATGGACATTGGTTACTTTCCCACCAGTTATTTAGCCTGTGAGCAGCTGCCTGGATTGGTTCTAGTTCTGCCCCTATTACGAAGGTTTTGCGGAATTTCAGTCTTTGCCTTGCTTCGTGGTGATTGCGGAGTGGATGCCTACGGTCATTAATTTGTTTATTCTTTTCAAGTTTTGCTATCGTTTCTCGTCGCATATCGGGTAGTGGCATACTGGCTACTTTGTATAAAGATGGTAGAGGTGTTGAATTTAGGTTGCCAGTGATAACCCGATAGGACTTATTTAGCTCTGGGTCTACCTTATGTGCATGGCATGAAGGGCCTATCCAAGTTCTGGAGTACTTTCAGCAAAGGGATCTTTATCGTATGCCTGGATGTTCTTTGTGTTCGGCTCTTTTGATTGTTCATTAAGACTTAGGATATAGGTCTTCCTATAGTCTTTAGGGATGATTTTCTTTAAGCTTCCAAAACCAATGATTGGAAGTCATTGTAGTGCTTTAGGACTGTGCTGATATTGGATATCTCAGTCTTCAGGTCTGACTCAAAGCTTTTCCAATTTGTCTTGCACAAGTTGAATCTGGGTTTGGGTTTAGTTTCTCATGGTCTAATAAGTTTTGTGTCAATTATTAATGGTCAGTGTTGCAATTTTGTTATAGGGTCACTAATCGATTTTCAACGTTTTGGGGTAATGTCTAGATGGAGTAAATACCAAGTTGAGTTATATCCCTTTCTCCAGTGTGCTCTCTGAAAGGATGCTTTATCCTTTGCCTCATACAGGAGTGTTAGGTTATGGGTTGCTGTCCAGTTCTCGATGCCTTCACCATCACTGTTTGTATGGCTGTAGACACAGGTGGTGCTGCGGCTAAAAAAGTTACCAATAACAAAACATGCATTGTTTCCTGGTTGGTGAGTTTGTAGCCATGTGAAGTTTGCTGTTGATGGTTTATACATATTTGTGATGGTAATGTATTCAGTGTTCATCTGGAGGATTTCCAGCCCGCCAACCGGGATTCCTTTGCTGTTCAGCATGATGGATTTATCTTGGACAAAGATTTCACTTTCATAAACAGGAATTGAGTGGGATATAAACAAGGTGCTTTCCAGGTATTCTTGGCAGAACCAGAGCCTTATGTACCTCCTGTAGACAGAGTATTTTGGCTCCTAAGTTAGTAAGAAATTTTGATTTGATCGTAGATATTCCTTCAGCATTGAAGCTTATGAGTATAAATTTGGTTGTTATCTTGTTCAGGAGTTGACTGGTTATCCTTTTACCACCCTTTTAGAGGCTGGGCATTATGCGTGTTGTAGTAGTTGTTCTCCTTGCAGATTAACAGGGGCACTAGATGAAGGTTTTCTTCTTCCCCTCAGAATACTAATAATTTAGTACTGTATCTTGGCACGAAATTTCATCTTAAAAGACTGAGAATTCAGTGTTTTCATTAGATTTTGATTTGCTAAAGTTCCCTAAGGTCCACTCTTTCCTTTTACAACATCACTAATGAATTTTTCATAGCCTATTTGCATTACCATTTTTTTAACCTTAGCCTTTGACCATTAAAAGCTTGTCATCCTTTCTTGGTTTCCTCCTTATATCTATCCCTAGACTTTTTTTCTTTCTGTTGGGTTAGAGATATTGTCTGGATATGTTTTCTTGTAAATGCCCCAGTTGAGAGATTTGATTTGTTTATCATTTTTTTCAGAGTATTTTAATTGTTAATCATAAAATTTTCTCTTCCAGATGTACAGAGCAAATTATGTGATAACATCTATACATTATACATCATCTAACCAATAGAGGACAGCATAAATATTTCTGGAAGGATAAAATACTGTTGTAAAATCAGACAGAATGAAGGCACACGAGCTATGCTACTGGCTGATGAAGGGACACTATCATATAATCTAATACAATTGGGACGGATTTTGAGGAATGTATATGGCACCGGATTAAAACCTAAGGTGATATTTTTTTTGCCTGTCATTTTTCTTGGAAACTATAGTGCCTGGTAGTTAAAAATACATATGATATATTTTTATGTGAATAGCTTGTTTGAGCTTGGCTTGCAATGTTATATATGTATCTCTTTCATATGGTGTGCATTGTTTACATTTTAGCAGGTAGCAACTTGATATATATCAATCCAGTAATGCTATAAAAAGGATTATATATTTGATATCTCTATTTTGGCAGATTGTTGGTTATAGAGCCTGGTTTAATTGTGAACTAATTTCTCTTGCAGATGTCATAGTTACTTCTGCATACAAGATCTTGTGGAGTGAGGACGTGCTGAAGAAGTGCTCTGTTGAAATTTAACAACAATAGTGGCAAGTTAAAAGTGAAAATCGTTAAGTTAATAATTTCCAACATCATTAAGTTATGTTAATTGGAATACTAAATAGTGCAAAATTGCAAATTAATAATTGATTACAACTGGGTCACAGGTAAGAGTTACCAATTATGGTTTTCCTGACTCATTTGGACTTAAATACAGTGTAAACTACAAAAATGTTAGGAGCCATTAAGAAAATTAGAAGGAAACCTCATGAAAAGACTGAAACAGGAAAATCAGTTGAAGAAGAAACAAATGAATTTCTACAGGTAATGAAGAATACATCAGTATATGATAGTGACAACATGGAGGAAGGTGCCTGTGGAAGAAATGATGAATCAGCGAATGGATCGTTGGTCACCGTGGAATCTGATGACACTGAATTATGTGACTACTGCAAGACTGTCATTGCCAATGATGCAATTTGTTGTGATAGATGTCAAAAATGGTATAATTTTGAAAACGCATGTTCTGGATTAATAGAAAATTTATCACCAGCCCACAGAAGGCTATTGTGTAATGAACATATTTATTATATGTGTAGGAATTGCACTGATAAGTTCAATGAGGATGCAACAAACATACAAAGAAAATTATTGGATGAAGAAGTCTTAATGTCCCATCATTTGGTTCAGGTCTTGATGAATAAAATAGAAGAAAGGAAGGATAGCATGACAGCAATGAGAAATAAAGTGCAAGAAACAAGAGATGAGATGCAAGAATTAAGAAATGAAATGAAAGAATTAAAAAATGAAAAGAAAAGGAATGAAGATGACATAGATAGGAAGCATCTAACTGGTACATATGCTGAAAAGCTGAAATCAAAGAAAACATTGATTGTAAAATCAGCTGATGAGGTTTCAGCAGTTAATAGTAAGAAAACTATTATGACCAAATTAAAAGCCCATGTTGAAAGCACTGCTGAAACAAAAGATGGCCACCTGATCATAAAATTTGCAGATAAACAGAACCTGGAGCAGGCAAAATCAGAATTGGAACAAGGTAATGTAAACAAGATCACTGTTACTGAAAAAGGAAAACTTAAACTGAAGATAAAACTTTCAAATGTACCAGAAGATGATGATGATATTATTCAAAGTCTGAAGCTTAAGAACCAGTGGCTAAATAGACACATTGTAGAAAATGATGATCTGACTATCATAATGCAAGAGAATTCAAGAATGGATAAACATAAACACTATATTATAAAATGTACACCTAAGATACGTAAAGCAATATATGAAAATGGAGATAAACTTAGTACCACATATAGAATATGTAATGTTTACGACCATTACATGCCCTACCAGTGTTACAAATGCCAGGAATTTGGGCATAGTGCAGCAAATTGGAAGAATAAACAGTCGTGCCCCAAGTGGGCGGGAGAACATAAAGCGGGTCATTGCAGTGTTGTTCTTTCTCACACAATTTATGCATTTAAATGCATAAATTGTGTGAGAAAGAACTATGATGACACAAAACATAAATCCTATGATAGAGTAAACTGTGAAGTTTATAAACAAGAAATAACAAGAGCCAGAAACAATACTGACCATGGCTTCGATTAAGAAAATATCAAGTAATCTAATAAATATACAATCCATTGGCAATAAAACTCATATCATTAAGGAAGTCGTAAGTGATCAAGATGTGGATATTTGCTTATTAACTGAAACTTGGTTGAGTGGTAATGTGAGTGACAGATCGAAAATAAATGAAATGACACCTAAATCTTATAACTTTTATCATGAACCAAGAGAAAACAAAAGAGGTGGTGGCATTGGAATCTTAATTAAGAAATCATACAAAGTTACAGTACGAAATCATCTCATAGTTAATTCATTTGAATATTTGAATATTAAAATTTTATCTCGAAATGTAAATCTACAAATAGTTATACTCTATAGACCACTGAGCAAAGCAAAAGAATGTTTCTAGATGAATTTAATAACTTACTAGATACATTGAATGACAATCGAAATATAGTTATATGTGGGGATTTCAACCTACATCTTGATAGCAGAGTAGACCCATGTGTCAATGAATTTAGAGAATTGATTGACAACCATGACCTTGAAAACATAGTGTCTGAACCAACAGCTCAGTCTAATCATATACTAGATCTAGTTATAGTAAACAAAAACAACAACATCATACTAAATATGGAGATTGAACTTGACTGCTCTATATCCCCAATGCATAAGTTAATGTCTTTTGAAATAGACGTTAGAAAAAATAATGCAATACAGAAGGAAATCACATACAGACTTAAGACTAAACTTTGATCCAAAAGAGTTCATTGAACAAAGCCTAGAGGATATAAAAGGGATAGCACCAGTCTGTAACTGTGAAGAGAATCACACCCTCGTAGAGAGACAATCCTGTATAAACTGCATTACCGATAGAATTAAAACTATACTTGCAACTAATTATAATAATAGGTGCCCGGAAATAACAAAAGCAATCACAATTAAAGAAAAATCGAACTGGTTTGATAATGAATTACATGAAGAGAAAAAAAGAAAAAGAAAAATGGAGGATAAATGGAAAAGAAATAAAAGTAATGAAAACTGGCAACATTACAAAGCAGCTAGAAATCGCTACAATTACCTTATCTTGGTTAAAAAAAAAAAGGCCTATTATAAAAAAGTGTGCAATGAAAATGACCCACAGAAAGTACATAAGAACCTAAAGAAACTATTAGGTCTAAAGACAGAAATAGTATTGCCTGACATAACTAATGATCCTAAATGCCTAGCAAATGATTTTATTGATTATTTTGAAGAAAAAATAAATCAAATCTGCTCCAGTTTTCACAACATCGGCACAACAGAGTGAAGGAATACATCAGCAACAGGTGTAAGTAAGCTAAGGGTATTCAAAGAGTTAAATCAAAGTGATTATATGAGAATAATAAAGAAAGTAAAAAAAAACTACTGCGGAAATGACCCATTTCCAATTAATGATGTCTGTCTGTATAGATTGCCTTACTTTGTGTAAGACCCGGGCTCTGATGTAAAATATGCAGAAAATTTCACCAGACTACAAGAGACCTACTGAAACATGGTAAATATGAGTCTAACACAGGCAGTTTTCCCTGATTGTGAAAAAGTTGCATGTATCAAGCCTATGTATAAAGGAAAAGGTGATGCAGACAATTTAAGTTCATATAGGCCAATATCAAATCTGTCATATTTTTCAAAAATTATTGAAACTGCTGTACACGAACAAACCTGGAAACATCTGAAAAAATCTAATGCCATACCTGATGATCAATCTGCATACAGAAAAAATTACTCCACAGAAACAACAGTGTTAGCAATTAAAAATGACATAACAGAAATTATAACAAATGGCAAGGGCTGCATTCTTGTGATGCTTGATTTAAGTGCAGCATTTGATACTGTAGAACATACATATCTGATGGAAGACCTTAAAGCTGTGGGCATCGTAGAACGAGCATATGACTGGTTTGTGAGTTATCTTGAAAACCGCAAAGTCAAAGTAGTAATATCAAATGTTGAATCTGAGACAAGAAAACTAACCAAAGGGGTGCCTCAAGGCAGTGTACTAGGTCCTCTCCTGTTTGAAATTTACACGATTGAACTGGCAAATATACTTGAAACTCACAGAGTTAAGTTTAAAATATACGCTGATGATACACAATTCTATTTCCCAATAGAATCAGTTGATGAAGCTAAAAGAAAGATACATGAAATAATGAATGACATTAAGGCTTGGATGTTAACATAAAAGCTCAAGCTCAATGAAGATAAAAGTGAATGTATTATTTTTGGAAATGAAAAAGATATAAAAGGAATCAAATGGTTCCAAAGAATTGAAATAGGTCAATCGATCATTGACCTAAAGAAATCTGTCAGAAATCTTGGAGAAATCATGGATGATAGACTGACAATGAATGAACATATAAATAAAATGGAAAGAAATTGTAACTATCACATTAGAAACATAGCATTTATTAGTAAATACTTAGATGAAAAATCTATGGCCATACTCATTAATCACCACATATTTTCAAGAATTGATTACTGCAACTCACTGTTCTATGGATTACCAAATTATCAGCTGAAGAAAATCCAGAGAGTACTAAACAGAGCCGCTAGATTAATAAAAGGACTACACAATAGGGAAAGAGTTACCCCTGCACTAGTTAAATTACAGTACACTGGCTGCCGGTAAAAGCGAGAATTGAATACAAGCTACTCTTACTAACGTTTAAGATACTGAACCAAAATGAACCAAAATATCTAAAAGAATGCCTGAATAAACTAGAGCTAGAAACAAATGTTAACATAAGACACATGAGTGACAAACATAGGCTATCTGAACCAAGAACAAATAGTAAATTTGGTGAAAGGGCTTTTAGCTACTGTGCGCCTAGACATTATAATAAACTGCCAACTGAAATGAAAGACCTAAAGGGAGCAACTGAATTTAAGAAGAAACTAGAGACATTACTTTTCACAAGATCATATGATTTGGAAGATGCTAAAATCAAAGAATTGTATAAGTTATAATGAAAATGTTTCGTTAGATGATTAATATGGACCCGCCCGAGAAGTAGTTCACTCAATTTCAGTGGAGGGTTGGATTTAAACCCAAAACAAGTAACAAGTAACAAAATCTGGCGTTGAAAAGATGGCAGCATAAATATTTTAGGTGGAAGGAAAATTAATTGCATTTAAATTGAAAAAGCAGAGGAAATACTGTACCAAGAACAGGAACTTGGATGGTAAAAGATGAATTGAAGTTAACGTATGTGAACGAGTTCAACCATGAGTGTTTTCGAGGAACTTAGCATCGATATTCAAGTTAAAAATTTGGAAAATTCTTCAATCTAAGCCTTCTCCTGGAAACCCAAGCACCAGCTGGTCTACAAAGCATATAAGAAATTGTATGTGGTTAGTTTTTTTTTTTTTTAATTTATCATTGAATGCAATGGATTGGGAAGTATATATATTTCAATAGTAGTATGTTGATATTTATACATTATAGTTTGAATGGTAAAATTAGATTAACTCAAATTTGATATAGATTTTAACCAAATGAACTTACACTGAAGTATGCTTTAATTAAACCCATATTAATGATTATATTAAACTTTGGTATGTAATAATTTAGGATAGTGGATGCTTTAGTATATTTTTATTAGCATGTACTTCATATTTGCACACTTTGAATTTTATTGGTTTACAAAAGATGTCACTTCATAAAACAGTAATTTTAACTTGTTTAATCACTACATTATAGGTCAATAATTATAGTTTTCACTTGTGGTAGTTTAACTATTTTCATTACGTTAGTTACGTCTCTTCATTTGTGCACCTCCTTTTTGTTAGAGTTCCCTCCATTATTTTAGTAAATTTTTTTTATTTGTGTAACTTAATGAGGTAGAATATTTCAATTGTATATATTATTTTCTTTAGAGTTTGTATCTATTATGCTCACTATTTTGTAGAATTTCTTCAATTTCAACTCGCGTTTTTTCAGTTTCCTTCAAAAGTATCACCTGTTTTTTTCTTTACTTTCTTCACTACTTTTAGGAAAATTTTCCTTTTTTCTTTCCATTTAAACATCATCTGGTATTCCATGTTTACTCTTGCCATTAGTTTTTTCCTCTTCAGAATAAATGGTAATGTCAACGACATACCAATTCTTGTTTATGCATCAATTAAAGATTTGGGGACTCCTTATAATACTGGCTTAAAGTTTTTTCTTTTGAAAATGTGATGTGTAAATTAGGGAATTTTCTTTTTCAGATGAATATAGCTGCTTATAATTGCAACATTTGATTGCAAAGAGACAGCTCACAAAATGCAATCTAACTTTCTATTTACTTAAGTTAAACTTTTGGATCAGTGATTGCTGCTGCTGTGTCTCACCCATTGTTTCCACCTGCTGCACCTGTTGTTATTGAAAGTACAAAGTCAGTGGTCTCGATTATGATGCTTGCCCCCTTGGCTTTTTATCACCTGTGGATGTGCCTATTAGCCTTCTTTAGCAGTACTAACACCAGCCCCTAAAATCTGTTAACTCCATGGTGCACTTGCAGCCTAGGGAGAGCAAAATGAAGAACCATCAGGTGTCTTTAAAACTATTGGGTCTTAGTTGAAGGTCTTCCAAGAGGACATCCATTAAAGACTGTTGACTGTCACTGTGGTGACTGCTCTGTCCACACAAAATGCAGCTCATCTATCTTAGACAAGTTGTCAAGACTACTTAACCTTTGTTAGGAATGACTGTTATTCATCTGCTAGTCCTTGGTAGCAGCCTTGCAGAAGCGATGATTAAGGATTTTTTTTATCAGCATCTATTGCACCTAGTCTTAGTCTAAACAATTCCAGAGATTATTACTGTTGAGTATTTTCTCAGGGATTTCTTATTTATCAACAATTTGCAGAAGTGGTTACAAGATGATGTTTGTTTTTTGTTTGCAGATGGTTTTAAGTTGCCGTAAAAGGCTGCCAAGAAGAGGCAGAGGGGGCTATCACCTGGATGGGTTTTGACCATGCACTTTTACTTGAAAATGGGATCATGAAGTATAATGTAATTAGGAAAGACCTATCTTGCATCCTGCGCTTGGATGTCTGAGACCAGCACGTCCAAGACATTCTTAACCCCTTCTTAATTTTCTTGATATATTAGTAAACATTTTTTAGAGATATTGACATTGATAGCATTAAGAGTACATACATACATATACCAAGGCACTTCCCCCATTTTTTATCTTAGTATGTTATACTCTTCCTCTAAGCAACTTTTTACTTTCAACAGAAGATGATGAGCAATTTTGTTTCATGAGATATAAGTACTTGAGAGCCCTGGCATAGCCTTTAGACATTCTTACGTGACTACTCGCAAACAAAAGTACTGTAGCCAGGAAGTATCAGTTACTTTATTGGCCAAAGAAAATTATAATCTACAGCAAAGTCCTTTAATAGAAAATGTAAGAGGTAAAGGCCTATTCCATTTAAAGGTCAAGATTTCAACCAGCACAAAATTTTTCCTAAAATTTTTGGAAAGCATATGAAAAAAGACCCAATTCATGCATAGAATAAATCCTCTGAGTCAGTGATTGGTTATTCTATATTGGGACGAGCCCCTCTCTTTTCACAGTCAGTGTAAATATGGAAAGATAAGAGTAAGCTCAATAGCTTCTAAAGATGGTTAGGTCAATAATCCAAAAGTAGGCAATAAAGTAGATATAGGTTGAATCACATAAGTTTTTTAGTTAGTCATTCTTTGCGTCAAGGCAAGAGGAGTTGAAGAACAAAGTCATTTACCTAATTTCAGTGTGAAAAATCATTTTGAAGAACCTCTTGAGGGTAAGACACTGAAATCTATGAAGTTGTCCTCCAAGAAGGTGAACTTTCTGGTATCCTTGGACTCAAAGATGCATACTTTCACATCTCATTCCCCTGATCATGGCAATGCCATTGAATTTTATGGACAAGTTTTATGGACAAGACAGGTATGCCAATCAAGAGCAGGATTTTTTACAGCCTGGCCTGTTGACTCTTTTTGCAGAATTTTCCAAAACTCAGACGTATACCTCAACTGGAAGAAGTCACACCTATTTCCTTCAATGAGAGCTTTTACCTGGGAACGGATATCAACACTGAGCAAAGGATTAGAAGAATGCTCTTTGGGATCCAATAGTTCCAGCTCTGCCTGAATCCTCAAGCCAAGGTGATAAGCTATACTACATCCTTGGAGAAGTGGGTCATAAACTTTCACTCCAGAATAAGATGGGATTGTTTGTCATAGGTCAAGATCTACAGGAGACTTGAGAGCTGGCCAAGTCCTCTTTGTCTACCTTGTCTTAAGTTAGCCTTCATTCATTCTATATCCATTTAAAGTTCCAAAGAACTTAATCTTCCTAAGTTATAAACATCTTTATTTCCCAGGAAGAGTCGGTTAATGCTCACAATTGAGAGCATACCAGGACAATATTTTAGTCTACTCAGGGTTTCCCATTACTTAGAAATTACTCTTTGATTAACCTTAATTTACATTTCATGATAGTAGTTCCCAAGTGTTCTAGTAGATCTGTTAGGCACCTGAAGACAATAATACTTTTAACTTCTTGACCACATCTAACATGAAATTTAGACAAATATTTATTGGTTTAGAAACTAATGACAAAATATCCATCACAGACCTATTTATTTTCTCACAGCTGCTTGTTTTAATTTTTTCTAGTGACACATGCATGGGTGACAGAATGTGTCTGGGGTTATATTAGATTGGTAATGTGTAATATGAGAGTAGTTACATCAATATGCTTGTATGAAAAAGTTCTGTTTCATAGTTTGAAATCTTATGAATTTTTTTTATGGATTTAGCTTTCAACATATCCCTTAATAACTTGAAAATTGCTCAAAATGTTCATTAAACTAGCTTGATCAATGACCTGATAGGATTAAAGGTTCAAGATCAGTAATTATCAATTACTACAAATGTTTTCTGATTAAATGTGAAAGTAACTTCTCTATTTTCTTCCAGGTTAAAAGCTTGAATATAATGAACATTAGACACTCCTTCATCTTGAAGAAAAATCTCCATTTTACGTCAAAAGTAGAAATCTTGTATGCAAAGATTTCAAGTAACCTCTATGTCAATGGTGCAAATTTTGTACCCAAGGATTTTCGGTGTAGGGATGGTTTTTAATATTTTTTAATGGTTGTGCAAAAAGTGTTTTTAATGAGGCTTTAATTATCTTTCTATTTGCTAATTAATCTTTGAAGGAAATTCTTAAAGTTTACATTAGAGTCATGTCACTAGCTTTTTTCACTTTACTTGAATAAGTATCAAATAGTTTTATTTTCATTTTGAACCATAGTATTGAATCACTTAAGTATGAGAATTCCTTAGTCTTTTGTCTAAATTTTCTAAAGCATTCAAAGCTTAAATATAATTAGATTTTACAATTCACAACCAGTTGTAAAAGCATTCAAAGGTGACATTTAACAATTTTCCTTTTGCAATCCGCTTTCAAATATTTACTAAGAGCCTCGTCTGTGAATCTCACTCTCATCAATATGTTGGTATCATTGTAAACTTTTGTATTTTTGGCAGTGGTTATCATACGAACTTTAAGGTAGTTGCTAATAACCGTCTTATTAGCATTAAAAAATTTAATAATTTTCTGTTTTTAGTCTAGTAAGTTGCTATTTCCTTGCACTATTACTAGTGATGTTGCCTATCAATTATCAATTTAGGTATTTTTTCTCCATAATAGGCCTGTGGTCAACTCATATCGATATGTTTGTGGATTTTAATCCAAGTCTTGTCATCATGAAATGCTGTTTTTCTTTGTTAGTCATTTTATCCGGTTTTTTTATTCAATTATTAAGTTGGTTTTTAGTTTGAATTTTCTCTATAATTAGTAAGAGCTGTGTATTTGGCACCACAAGCCATTTTGTTTGATAGTAAGACTGTATTTTATACAGGATTATTTTGTCAGTAGAGTTTGTCTTCTTTGTAAGAATAGCGCACACAATGAACATTTTTTCTTGTTCATGAATTGTCCTATTCTCCCTTCTAGGAATCTTCATTTGATTACTGAGTGTTCTTAGTAATTGCATTGGTGAATTCTTTAAATTGCATATTGTAGAGTTTGAGATTATTGAATAATTAGTCTTTGTATAACCATGGCTTAGTTGGCTTTTATTTTCTTACCCTCTGTTGTAGGACAGGCTAGGATCTTCAATTTTTTAAGATGTCTTAAAAGTTTGTTTGCAGGACAATCAAGTCAAGATGGTGAAAACAAAACGTATACTAAAGAAATTATTTCGAGTTATCCATTCAGTAGTTTTGGTGACTACCTATGGAGGAAGGTTTTATCCCTATAAATGTTATTCCATAAACCATTGCTTTCTAAGTTTTGTGGAATGTCGAGTTATGGTTTTATGGAAGTGTTCATACAAGTTTTCAGGATGTGTTATAATGAATTTTTTTCATTGTCTTTATGGATCTAAGTAATGGATAAGATATATATCGTATGGAACAAAACCTTAGCAGTGGTGATAGTCAAAGGATTAATTTAGGTTTAAAGTTGTAATCTAACAAAGTCAATTGGTACAAATGTCTGGTCGTCATCTCGGAATCTTTAGAGCTTCATCCTTTAATCCGCGTCAATTTCTTCCTCGTCAAAGTGGTCAGTTTTTTCTCACATTGTGATGAGATTTGATGTATCATTTGCTTCTAAATTTGCCATTTAGAGTCTTAGACAGGAGTGATTCAATTTGTAACTAGAAAAGCACTAAGAGTGCTAATTTCGGTTGACATTTTGCTCGCCTTTGACCTTGACCTTTGACCTAGGATTTTCAAAATTGAATCCCATCATGTCTCAACAATTAATCCCTGAATGTTTCACTACTCTATGAGTAAATTGTGGCTAAGAAGTTGTTTACAAACAAACAAATAGACGGTCAAATAGGGGCAAGAACATAACCTCCTCCCAACTTCGTAGGGGGAGGTAATTAGATTCTACCATTTGATTCCGTGTTCTCATCTCAGTTATATAGATGCCTTCAAGCTGGGTTCCAGTGTGTAGAAAATAACATTAAAGGGAATATGAAAGTAGGAACGTCTACCTATCCTATACTGATGTGAGGTAGTTATTTGATTTTGCTTGAGAATTTGATAGTTGGAAGACTATAGTTAATGTAGTCGAGTTTTAGCAGTAATAACTGATTTCTGACGATTCTTCTACTGTCCCAGCAGGTTCCTACTTCCTTAAACCTAGCTGTTGGAAGTGAATTGAATTACTTCAACGGTAGTTGTACTTGAAATTAGTTTTGGAAGTGTTTAGAGGTTTCCCCTTTGTAACATATATTTTTGTCAAATATATTAAGCATTGGCCAACTTCATCCATTTTAGTATCAGTTCCAGCACTGATTTATAAAGAAATTTATATGGATATAAAGTGCTTATATAACTTTCGACTGTCTAAGTGTTCAGATTGTAGAATATGGCCTATAGGTGTTATTGTCTTGGTTAAAAAACTTTCTTGAACTGTGGTAATGTATACATAGGATTTTAAAACTGGTCTCAAGGAATTTCATTATAGATTAATCATCCACTGCCAAATGATTTGTAATTGATGAGAGTGAGATTGTTATTAGTTTTAAGTACCCTTATTTTTTTACGTAATGTTTAAAAGAACTTCTGCAATTTTGTATTTCAAGTAATGAAAGTTTCATGTAGCCCTTCAATTTTTATCTCATAATTAGTACTATAATTATCAAATTAATTGAAGTTGTGCTCATCATAAAACAATTTTCCAGTCATATACTTCTAAGTATTAGAGTAATTTCAAATGGATTTTTCCTCCTTATGCACCTTGAAATGAATCAGATATATCTTTGCATCTGAATTTAACAAATGAGAGTAATGGGCTATAATTCCTTATTTTTAGTATTCAACGAAATGGTAATGTAAGCTCCTTGTGCATTTAAAATTTTATGAGAGGGGATAGTACCTAATGAAGTTGAGGAACATATTTATAGATTAAAGAAAAAATATCCTTTAATGTAAAGATTTCTATTGGTACTTAGGCGTGCTCTCTCTCTCTCTCTCTCTCTCTCTCTCTCTCTCTCTCTCTCTCTCTCTCTCTCTCTCTCTCTCTCTCTCTCTCAAATATATACTGTATTGCCTGGGTTTAAAATTTCCTTACCAATCTCCTTACAACTTCTTTCACTTAGGGCCAAGATATCCAAACTATATTTCATAAATTCATTCTCCACTCGCTGTAATTTCCAAATCTCATTCATTGTTCGAATATAACCTTCCAATTACCAACAGGTGTAATGAACAGTATCATTGTATTTTCAATATTAATCTTACCCGATATTCATGTAGCTGTCAACTCCGTTGCCCGACAGAATTCTACGGACGGGATACGCCAGCGATCGCTATACAAGAGGGGGGTGTACTCACCAGCGCCACCTGTGGCCAGGTACTGCAGTACTTCTTGTTGACACCACCTCAATTTTTCCTCTGTCGTGCTTCCGGCAAGACCTACATGGATACGCTTATAATTTTGGAGTCTTTGTTCACGGTTTTGGTGAAGTATTGCTCTGAGATTTCAGCTTTCGCTATACAGGAAGCTTTTCCCTTAGCTTAGATAGCTTTTGGATTAATTTTGATTTATGGTTTAACGATCTTTAGCTTTAATTTGGAATCCCCCTTGACTGTTCTCTGATTCAAGATGTCCGACCATTCTCAAGCTCCTCCCCAAAGACGATGTAGGACTTGTATTAGGCGGCTTCCGAAGGCCTCGGTTGATCCTCACACCGTTTGTTCCGACTGTAGGGGAAAATCCTGTCAGTTGGAAGATCGATGTGAGGAATGTGCCGGACTTTCGGAACTTGATTTTATTCGATTCCTCAAGTATACCACTAAGTTAGAGAGAGAGAGAGAGTTAGGAGGAGTTCGGCTCGCTCTTTACTTTATTCCTCCCCCCATGATCCTCAACCTTTTCCTCCCCCTGTAGTGGCTACCCCCGAACCTACTATTAGTGCTCAGCCTGATATGTCAGATGTTTTACGTGCCATTCAGGCTTTAGGTGATAAAGTGGAGTCGGTAGTGAGTGACCACAAGTTCCTTTTGGCAGACGTCAAGGAACTTAAAGTGAAAAGTGCAGTGGGAAGTGGTATTGCCAGTGCTGTGCCTAGTGCTAGTGTCAGTGTCAGTGTTGCGCGTGAGGATACTTCTGTGCGTGCCAGTCGTCCTCCCAGTCCGGGACCTCTTCCAAGCTCCCAAGCCCAGGGGAGAAGCAATGTCGAAGGGCAAAAGGGTTCGGCAGGCCTTGATCGGCGCACAGTAGTATCCTCAGTGGTTGCGGGCGTATCTTATAGAGATCGTCACTTCCACTCTCAGACGATTGAGCCCTTAATATCCTCGTCTGCAGAAGATTTTTCGGGGAGAAAACGCTGGACTCAGGCCTCAAGACCTCTTAAGCGTAAAGTCCAGACCGCGCGAGTCCAACAGCCAGGGTGTAGCCATTGGGCTAGCTCGGACTCGCCGCAGTCATCAGGTGACTGCACACCTCCTAAGAGAGGCAAGGCGCTGCCTCAACAGACCTCAACTTCTGTTAAAGCTATGCCTCAACAGACCTCAACTTCTGTTGATCCTAAGATGGCTTTGCTGCAGACTATGCAGTCGCAGCTTGCGGTGTTGATGCGGGAGTTTCAGGCAGAGAAGGTTAATACACCTCCTCCTGCGAGCGCTCCTCCTCCTCAGCGCAGTACTATCTGCCAGACGTATGAGGTTGAGGTTCTCAAGCTACCTCCATGCGTGAGCTGCCGCGTTGGGAGTTGCCAGATACCAGCGCTGTGCAGCAACCTCCACTTTCTTTGAGGCAGGAGCCTCTTACCACGCAGCAACCTCCTCAACAATGGGGACAGGAGCCTTATGCTTTACAACCTCCTCTACCCTTGAGGCAGGAGTATCTTGCATTACAACCATCCTCGAGGCAGCAACCTCTTGAGGTACGACAACCTCTACCATCCTTGAGGCAGCCACCTCAACTCTCGCAGCAGCCACCTCCACTTTCCTCGAGGCGAGAACCTCAACTCTCGAGGCAAGCACCTCAAGAACCTCAACTCGTGAGACAAGAGCCTCTCTCTGCGCAGCCACCTCAACCCTTAAGGCAAGCGCAACTCTTGAGGCAGGAACCTCATGCTATGAGTCAGCCACCTCAACGCATGCATCTGCCACTTTCTCCTCAGCTTGAGCCTCTTCCCATTCAACTCGAACTGCAGTCTATGCAGCATGAGCCTCATGCTTTACTACAGTCGCCTCTCACCACGCTTGCTCCTCAGACCTCCGCAGAACCTCCTTCATCCCAGCCTCAGGACTTTGTCATTACCAGCCCTCATCCTCTTCAACAGAAACTTGAAGATGAATCCGCAAGTGCGCATGCACCCGCTCTTCAGGATTCAACCATTCAGCAGACCGCTTTAACTTTACCTCTCGCTTCTCAACCCTCAGGTGATGAGGTTTCTGAGGATGAAGCTGCTCACCTGGATGATCCTTCATCTGACGTGGAGGAACCCAAGTCATTGCCACCCTCCATCGACTTTCGCAAGGTTCTGGCTCTGTTCAGAGAACTTTACCCGGATCACTTTGTTTCTGCTACCCCTCGCTCTCCTCCATCCGAGTTCTCTGTAGGCATGCAACCTGTTAAGTCTGCCTACACTAAGCTCGTCTTCGCTAGATCTTCAAAGAGAGCTTTGAGAATGTTAGGGGATTGGTTGCAGTCCAAGCAGCAACTGGGAAAGACGTCTTTTATGTTTCCACCTCCTAAGCTGACGTCTAAGGCGGGCGTCTGGTATGCCACAGGAGAGGAACCAGGCTTGGGGGTCCCTGCCTCTGCCCAGGCTGACTTCTCAAGTTTGGTTGACTCTCCACGAAGGTCAGCTATGAGACGCTCTAAGGTCTGCTGGACCTTTTCTGACCTGGACCACTTCTTGAAGGGAGTCTTTCGCGCCTTTGAAATTTTTAATTTTCTCGATTGGTGCCTGGGGGCCTTGAGCAAGAAGACTGCCCCATCTGACAAAGACTCGGCCATGCTGATCATGTCCTGTATGGACAAAGCAATTCGCGATGGTTCCGGCTAACTTGCCTCTATGTTTGTATCGGGAGTCCTCAAGAAAAGGGAACAGCTTTGCTCCTTCCTTTCCACTGGTATCACCTCTTGCCAAAGGTCGCAGTTACTTTTTGCTCCTCTTTCTAAGTTCCTGTTTCTTGAGGATCTTATCAAGGAATTGTCTGCGGCTCTCATTCAGAAGGACACGCATGATCTTGTGGCTTCTTCAGCACGGAAGGCTAAGATTGCTCCTTCAGTTCCTAGAACTTACCGCACCCCAGTGGCTGATACTCCTGCTACTAGATTTATTCCGCCCTTTCGTGGCAGAGCCCCCAGCCGAGGAGGTACCCGCCCAGACGGTCACAGGGGCAGGTCCAAGAAAGGTATCAAGTCTTCGAAAGGCAAACACTGACTCTCCTCCTCTCCAGACAGCTGTAGGAGCCAGACTCAAGATCTTCTGGCAAGCTTGGGAAAGAAGAGGTGCAGACGCCCAGTCTGTCAAGTGGCTAAGGGAGGGTTACAAGATACCATTCTGCCGCAATCCCCCTCTGACCACTTCTCCCATCAACCTCTCTCCCAACTACAAGGAAAAGGACAAGAGGCTAGCGTTACATCAAGAGGTGTCGCTTCTGTTACAGAAGGAGGCAGTGGTGATAGTCCGGGATCATCAATCCCCGGGCTTCTACAACCGTCTCTTTCTGGTGGCCAAGAAGACAGGAGGTTGGAGACCGGTGCTGGACGTCAGTGCGCTCAATGCTTATGTCACCAAGCAGACGTTCACTATGGAGACGACAAAGTCGGTCCTAGCAGCGGTCAGGCAGGAGGACTGGATGGTCTCGTTGGATCTGAAAGACGCTTACTTTCACGTCCCCATTCATCCAGACTCCCAACCTTTTCTGAGATTCGTTTTTGGAAAGGTTGTGTACCAATTCCAAGCCCTGTGTTTTGGCCTAAGCATGGCACCTATGGTGTTTACGCGACTGATGAGGAATCTTGCGAAATTCCTCCACTTGGCGGACATCAGAGCCTCCCTTTATTTAGACGACTGGCTGTTAAGAGCCCCCACAAGTCGTCGCTGTCTGGAGAGTCTCAATTGGACTTTGGACTTGACCAAGGAACTGGGTCTTTTGGTCAACTTAGAAAAGTCCCAGCTTATTCCTTCCCAAACCATCGTTTACCTGGGAATGGAGATTCGGAGTCAAGCTTTTCGGGCTTTTCCGTCGGCCCCAAGAATCAACCAAGCCCTAGAGTGCATTCTGAGCATGCTGAAGAGGAACAGATGCTCGGTGAGACAGTGGATGAGTCTAACAGGGACCCTGTCATCGTTAGCCCTGTTCACCGAGTTAGGGAGACTCCACCTCCGCCCCCTTCAATTCCATCTAGCACCTCACTGGGACAAGAATTTGACGCTCGAAGCGGTCTCTATTCCTGTTACCAAAGAGATGAAGACTACTCTCATGTGGTGGAAGAGCAACATCCTTCTCAAGGAGGGTCTCTCGTTAGCTGTTCAGACCCCCAATCTTCATCTCTATTCGGACGCATCAGACTCGGGCTGGGGCGCGACCTTGGACGGACAGGAATGCTCGGGGACATGGAACAAGGAACAGGAAACGCTTCACATCAATTGCAAGGAGTTGTTGGCAGTACATCTGGCCTTAATGAACTTCAAGTCCCTCCTGCTAAACAAGGTGGTGGAGGTGAACTCCGACAACACCACAGCCTTGGCATACATCTCCAAGCAGGGAGGGACTCATTCGAAGAAGCTATACGAGATCGCAAGGGACCTCCTCATTTGGTCAAGAAGTCTAAACCTCAAGCTGGTAACGAGATTCATTCAGGGCAATATGAATGTCTCGGCAGATCGCCTCAGCAGGAAGGGTCAGGTCATCCCCACAGAATGGACCCTTCACAAGGACGTGTGCAACAGACTTTGGACCTTGTGGGGTCAGCCAACGATAGATCTGTTCGCCACCTCCATGACCAAGAGGCTCCCATTGTACTGTTCCCCAATTCCAGACCCGGCAGCAGTTCACGTGGATGCTTTTCTGCTGGATTGGTCCCATCTCGATCTTTATGCATTCCCGCCGTTCAAGATCATCAACAGAGTTATCCAGAAGTTCGTCTCCCACGAAGGGACACGGCTGACGTTGGTTGCTCCCCTTTGGCCTGCAAGAGAATGGTTCACAGAGGTACTGCAATGGCTGGTCGACGTTCCCAGGACTCTCCCTCTAAGAGTGGACCTTCTACGTCAACCTCACGTAAAGAAGGTACACCCAAGCCTCCACGCTCTTCGTCTGACTGCCTTCAGGCTATCGAAAGACTCTCTAGAGCTAGAGGCTTTTCGAAGGAGGCAGCCAGAGCGATTGCCAGAGCAAGGAGGATTTCCACTCGTAGAGTCTATCAATCCAAGTAGGAAGTCTTCCGAAGCTGGTGCAGAGCCAATGCAGTTTCCTCTACCAATACCTCTGTAACCCAAGTTGCTGACTTCCTGTTACTTCTTAGGAATGTTAGATCTCTTTCGGCTCCTACGATCAAAGGGTACAGAAGTATGTTGGCATCAGTTTTCCGCCACAGAGGCTTGGATCTTTCTTCCAACAAGGATCTACAGGACATCCTTAAGTCTTTTGAGACCTCTAAAGAACGTCGCTTGTCCACTCCAGGCTGGAATCTAGACGTAGTCTTAAGGTTCCTGATGTCTCCTAGATTTGAACCTCTCCAGTCAGCCTCTTTCAAAGACCTTACTCTCAAAACTCTTTTCCTCGTCTGCCTTGCAACAGCCAAAAGAGTTAGTGAGGTTCACGCCTTCAGCAGGAACATAGGATTCACATCCGAAACAGCAACATGTTCCTTACAGCTCGGGTTTTTGGCAAAAAATGAACTTCCTTCACGTCCTTGGCCTAGATCGTTCGAAATTCCTAGCCTCTCCAACATGGTGGGTAACGAGCTAGAGAGAGTTCTTTGCCCTGTCAGAGCTCTAAAGTATTATCTTAAAAGGTCAAAACCTATACGAGGACAATCAGAAGCCTTATGGTGTGCCATCAAGAAACCTTCGATGCCTATGTCCAAAAACGCAGTTTCGTATTACATAAGGCTTCTGATTAGAGAAGCTCATTCTCACATGAAGGATGAAGACCTTGCTTTGCTGAAGGTAAGGACCCACGAAGTGAGAGCTGTAGCTACTTCGATGGCCTTCAAACAGAACCGTTCTCTGCAGAGTATTATGGATGCAACCTATTGGAGGAGCAAGTCAGTGTTTGCATCATTTTATCTCAAAGATGTCCAGTCTCTTTACGAGAACTGCTACACCCTGGGACCATTCGTAGCAGCGAGTGCAGTAGTAGGTGAGGGCTCAGCCACTACATTCCCTTAATCCCATAACCTTTTTTAACCTTTCTCTTGAATGCTTTTATTGTTGTTTTTGGGTTGTTACGGTAGGCTAAGAAGCCTTCCGCATCCTAGTTGATTTGGCGGGTGGTCAATTCGTTCTTGAGAAGCGCCTAGGTTAGAGGTTTTGTAGAGGTCCTTTAGTATGGGTTGCAGCCCTTTATACTTCAGCACCTTAGAGTTGTTCAGCCTCCTAAGAGGAACGCTGCGCTCAGTAAGGAAGACGAACTTATTAAAGGCAGAGTAATGGTTCAAGTCGACTTCCTTACCAGGTACTTATAATTTCATTGTTATTTTGAATAACTGATAATATGAAATACGGGATACTTAGCTTCTTGATATACATGTACACTGGTTTTCACCCACCTCCCTGGGTGTGAATCAGCTACATGATTATCGGGTAAGATTAATATTGAAAAATGTTATTTTCATTAGTAAAATAAATTTTTGAATATACTTACCCGATAATCATGATTTAATTGACCCACCCTTCCTCCCCATAGAGAACCAGTGGACCGAGGAAAAATTGAGGTGGTGTCAACAAGAAGTACTGCAGTACCTGGCCACAGGTGGCGCTGGTGAGTACACCCCCCTCTTGTATAGCGATCGCTGGCGTATCCCGTCCGTAGAATTCTGTCGGGCAACGGAGTTGACAGCTACATGATTATCGGGTAAGTATATTCAAAAATTTATTTTACTAATGAAAATAACATAATTAAT
This sequence comes from Palaemon carinicauda, assembly GCF_036898095.1. Classification (NCBI taxonomy): domain Eukaryota; kingdom Metazoa; phylum Arthropoda; class Malacostraca; order Decapoda; family Palaemonidae; genus Palaemon; species Palaemon carinicauda. Next base: position 56,665,639 of record NC_090761.1, on the reverse strand, counting down.
TTGATAAGTTAGATAAGATCATAAGAACTCCCTAAACTAATTCACTCTACCCAAGAGCAAATGGAGTCTCAACAGATGAGCTAAAAACTCTTTGAGACGTCCCAAAAGTTTTTTTCTCTCTCTCTCTCTCTCTCTCTCTCTCTCTCTCTCTCTCTCTCTCTCTCTCTCTCTCTCTCTCTCTCTGATGGGAGGGAAAGAATAGGCATTGGAGGGCTACTTGAACATACCGTTAACATTAAAATTTTAAATATTGTAAACCATAACCTAAAGGCAATCATAATATTACTTTTGAATATTGTTTTAAGTGGTATTTTGCAGAAGTTCTTTTCCCCCTTGATCCATACCTCTAGTTTCAGACCTCCCATTCCCTCTCCTTGATCCTACCCTCTCTCCAGATGGAGATTTTGGAAAGATTTAAAAAAAAAAACCCACCCAGTCAACGTTCATGTGACTGAGTATCCTCTGCCCCCCTCTTTTTACTAGCAACAGCATTTGCCATTTAATTCCTCGAATTGTAAGGGTCAAGGAGTTTATGAAGTACATTTTGATTTTACTAGAGGTGCCATTGTTCATTTTTGGTCTGTTTATGAATTTCCCATGTGTATAGTTGGTTTATTCCTTTACTGGTGTAATGAGAGCAGTATCCTAATATGGGAATTTTAATATACTGCTTTGTCAAAATGTTGATAGTGTGTCTTGTTAAACGTGTTGGAGAATTCTGTACACTTGTTTTACCAGTAAGTCATGATCAGTAATTGTCTTGTCATTTTTTAAGATGTTCAATAGTTTCAAATATTTTAGTTCAATAGTTTTAAATATTTTTCAAACTGATGTTGATATTCAAGTAATTTCTTTCATTTGTTTTCACTTAGTCATTGTCTAAAATCTAAATCAGTATTTCTAAAAGTTTAACATTTTGAATTGTAGGCGATTGAAATGTCAAATGAACAGGTTTTGGTATAGTTTTGTTTTTAGATTGAATATTTATGCACTGCAGAGTCAATGACAACAAATTAACAAATGTCATGTATTGTATAATGTAAGTAGTGCATATTTTACACAACATAAACAACAATTGTGATCCTTAATACACTCATGAATGTGTGGAAATTTTTGAGAGTTAATGCAGGATTGGCTGAAATTTGTTTTTGAATTATAATGAGACTTTTAATTGAAGTAAGAAGAAAGGTATTGAAATGTAAATGTTAAATGTCAATGAATTTTGTTTGTGTTAATGTCTTAATGGATTTGATAAAAGGGTCATCATTATACCTCGCAATCCATTACTTTTTGTTACACTGAGATACCTGGGCTTTCTCAAAAGAAGTCCAGCTCGAATCATAAATGTCCTTTTTGTCACTGATTTCTACCGTTTGCGTCCGCGACATAAAGAAGGGATAAAGAACTACTATAATCAGCTTTAGAAGAACTGTGTGATAATTTCTTGGATATTCTGTCATGGAGTGGAGCGGTTCAGGTATATTTGTATGTCTGTTATAGGCTTGAGATGTTAATAGTTGTTTTCTCACAGTTGATTGGTGTATGGAAGCTGTACAGGTTAATGTTGGCTTGTTTGAAGACTGCTTTTGTCACTTTTTGGAGCTGTGCTGGAATCGGTATTGTGGTTCACTATTTTTCTGTCCAGTCTTCATTTTTAATCAGTTTCGAAGCTGTTCTGGTTCCTGGTTTGTTGAATTTTCTCATAATTTCACTCCAATTAGAAGGGAGAAATAATTTTTTAAGGTTAACTTCAGTGCATTTGATTCTGTTAAATGTTAATACACTAGACTTTGACAGTCATCAAAATATCTATTGATTCATACTATAGTTATTGGATCCATGAGATTAATTTACCTCATAGCTCGCAGTTATTTCTTGTACATCAGTAAAATAATAATCAAAAGCAAGGTATAAATAGATAATTGTCTTGCTTTTGTGTTGTATTCTGCAGCACATTTTGATTTACAAGAAGGAATCTGGAAGGTTTTCATTTTCCAATTGTGTTGCTCTTTCATCAGGGTCCATCTGACTAGGGTAAATTTTATCTTTCTATTATAAATTTTCTTCCTTCTGTATGTTCGGCATAGAGCCATCAAAATGTTTATTCTTTTTATATAAAAAAATTTGATAATTATTATATAGTTTTCTCGTATCAAAATCATTGGATTTTAAATTGTAGTGCCACAGCTAGACTGGATACTGGTATGAGAACACTTAAACGACACAAAGAAAACTGACAGAAGTTGGTTTTTAGGATGCTATGCCTGAAAACAACATCTAAGAAGTCCAGGAAGGATGTGATAACTGAAGATGATTAGAGAGAATCAATCCTGGAAGTTTTTTTTTATAAGAAACATGGATGGTAGTTTTGCTGATTACATCTGATAGCCACTGGATACTTAAATAATGAAAGGAAGAAGGTAAAAAAAGAGCCTCTAACAAGAATAGAAAAAGAGTATCAAGAAAGTAGTAGCATGAAACCACAAAGAAGGGATACAAAAGAAAGCCAAATAAAGTATACACTTTGATATTACAAGAGATGTTTAAAGATAGTGTTCTGGCGATGGAATCAATGTATTAAGGACATAAGGGTAGCTGAAAAGTAGAATATAACCCATAAGCTTTGCCAGAGGTCAAGCAAGGAAGAGGTTAGAAATACATATAAAAATATTTTAAAGTAATGAGGACTAAAAAACTGTCAAAGAAGAGATTTTGGAAGGAATGAAATTTATCATGACACAGCAGAAAGAAAAAGAAAGGAAAATTGGCAGTATAATAATGTGCCTAAAGAAATATGGAAATGGGGCAAAGTAAATGAATGATATAGTGCAGAAATTAAAGTTACTGAAATGATGAAGGCCGTTTTCTAAAGTTTTCTTAATGAAGAAAATACAAATAAACCGGAGGATCTTAGTATAGCATATGGACTAATAGGGACTGACAGCTTAAGAGGTCAGAAGGGCCATACAGATCAAATTTTAGAAAACCTAAGACCAGTCGGAATGACTAGTGACTGCAAAAAAGCATAGGGTCCCCATGTCATCCCTCAGCTTGCTCCGAGTATATAAAAACCTTATAAAGAAGTGGTATAATATTACAGCAATTGCATACCTAAATAATGGAAGACAGTGTTATGTGAAAGTTACAAACAAATAAGACATATGGAATATACTAATAAAATGTCAGTTCTGTAAAGGCACACTGGAAAACTATCAAAAGCTATTATTACCTCTGCCTAAGAGGTTATGTTTTCACTTCTGTCTCTGTTTGGCACTAGCCTAACTTAAAAGATTACAAATGAATTTTGATGAAATTTCAGGATATGATAGAAATGTGCTAATTTACTGTAGAAGTGATTAGATTTTGGCGGAGGTCTGCGCTCTGAAAGTTTTTTTTTATTCAGTCTGTCTTTGTGCCAGATATATCATTATTGGAAGGGACCTTTAAGATAAAAGAGCCACAGGAAAAGAACTCTGTAAAGAGGAAAAGATTATACCACATAATTGTTGATTTCTATATGACATTTAGCAGAATATCAAAGCCACTGTCGAGCTTTACGAATGCAGGGAACCAAAAAGACCCCCTGATGTATTTATGTTATTCTACCATGGTGTGAAGACATTGGAAAGTTGATTAGAGGAATTTGAAATGAATATTGGGGTCAAATGCTGAGCACCTTAGCTGTTTATTGTAGCACTGTAACACAAGAAGCTAGAAAGTAGTGCAGGAAAATGCTTCCCTGCTGACTACTTTATGCTGGTGACCAAGTTTTAACCTTTATCTGAAGGAGGTTGGTAGAAATTTTCTTAAATTGGAACAATCAAACCCATAGCTAATAGTGACTGTGAAGAGGAAAGCAAAGGAAACAACACAGCCAGAAGAACCTTCTGACTATTTCAGGAAAGTTATTATGGCAAACCCTGTACAGTGCACAAGCAGCAACAAATGTCAGAAGAGGTACTCTTTATTGCAAAATGTCTATTAAGTAAGAAATTTACAATAGATGATGTATTAACTAGCAAATTAGCCCAAGAAGGGAGTTGAGAAGCCTGTTGTTGTAAAAGGTCAGATCACAAGTGAAGTACTGTAGAGAATTTGTTACCTTTGACAAGCTCTGAAGTGAGAAGCGTGAGTCGAGATAGCAGTAAATAAGATTGTGACTGCAACAAGGATGAAGTGGAGAGAGAGCTAAGAATACTGAAAAATGAAATACTTTCAGTATATAGAACAAAGATTTAAGATTGAGTATTTGGCATTGTAAGCCATTTTGTTTGGTTAGTAAAATCTGTGTATTTAGCACCATAAGCCCTTTTTGGGGATTAGTAAGAGCTGTGCATTTGGCCCGAGGAGCCATTTTTGTTTGATTAATAGCAGCTGTGTATTTAGCACCATTAGCAATTTTGTTAGGTTAGTAAGAGCTGTGCATTTGGCACTGTGAGTCATTTTGTCTGGTTAGTAAAGGCTGCATATTTGGCACTGTAAGCCATTTTCTTTGGTTAGTAAAGGCTGCATATTTGGCACTGTAAGCCATTTTCTTTGGTTAGTAAAGGCTGCATATTTGGCACTGTAAGCCATTTTCTTTGGTTAGTAAAGACTGCATATTTGGCACTGTAAGCCGTTTTCTTTGGTTAGTAAAATCTGTGCATTTGGCACTGTAAGCAATTTTTTTGGTTAGTAAGAGATGTGAATTTGGCACCGTAAGCCTCTCTGTTTGGTTAGCAAGAGTTGTGCATTTGGCACCGTAAGCCCTTTTGTATGGTTAGCAAAAGCTGTGCATTTGGCACTGTGAGTCATTTTGTCTGGTTAGTAAAGGCTGCATATTTGGCACTGTAAGCCATTTTCTTTGGTTAGTAAGAGATGTGAATTTGGCACCGTAAGCAATTTTTTTGGTTAGTAAGAGATGTGAATTTGGCACCGTAAGCCTCTCTGTTTGGTTAGCAGGAGTTGTGCATTTGGCACCGTAAGCACTTTTGTATGGTTAGCAAAAGCTGTGCATTTGGCACCGAGTCATTTTGTTTGGTTAGTAAAAGCTGTGTATTTGGCACTGTAATCCATTTTGTCTGGGCAGTAAAAGCTATGCATTTGGCTCTGTAAGCCATTTTGTTTGGTTAGTAAGAGGTATGTATTTTGCACTGTAATGCATTTTGTTTGGTTATTAAAAGCTGTAGGTAGTAAGTTGGCTAGGGCACCAGCTGCCCGTTGAGATACTACCACTAGAGAGGTATTGGATCCTTTGACTGGCCAGACAGTAATGCATTGGATCCCTCTCTCTGGTCACGGCTTTTTTTTTTTCCTACACTTACACAGAATAGTCTGGCCTATTCTTTACATATTCTCGTCTTTCCTCATACACCTGACAACAATGAGATACTTAACACTTCTTCACCCAAAGGGTTAATTACTGTACTGCAATTTGTTCAGTGTACTCTCCTCTTGGTAAGGGTAGAAGAGACTCTTTAGCTATGGTAAGCAGCTCTTCTAGGAGAAGGACACTCCAAAAATAAACCTTTGTTCTCTAGTCTTGGGTAGTGCCATAGCCTCTGTACCATGGTCTTCCACTGTCTTGGGTAAGAGTTCTCTTGCTTGAGGGTACACTCAGGCACACTATTCTATCTTATTAATATTTGTTTTTTCTTCTTGTTTTTTTGAAATGGTGTGTTGGGCAGGCTTAATAGAAGGGCCATGGATGCCTGGTGGTTTATCAAGAGGTTGTCTTTTCCTTTTTCTGACTCTTTTTCTTCTCAAAACCATCCTTACTGTCCTCCCTTCAGTTGAAGTGGCTATCCTGGAAGGTATTTAGCCTTGCATGGTGTATTGGCTCCTCCATGTTGACCAGTTTTTCCGACTTTTTACTATAGTCTATGGGTATCATCAATCACTTTATCTATAATTCTGTACATACTGTTTTTGTTATAATTCTTGTTAATCTAGTTTTTAAGTATGATGTCTCTTTTTTATTTCTATTAATTCTTATGTTGTCTGGAGACATTGAGCGAAATCCGGGACCAGTACGTCCTAGATTTCGTCAATGTCGTCTTCTGTATTGCAATATTTGTGGTCTTCATGCAAATATCCAAGACCTTACAGTTGCGTCCTGACAGTATGATATTCTTTTGTGCTCAGAAACTTTGGTTTCTAATATGAGGCACTCATCTGAGCTCCTTATAGCTGGTTTTAAGAAGCCAATAATGTTGAAACGTGATGCCCTCCCTAGGGCCAGGGAAATGGCGGTGTATATTAGGACCAAGTACCCTGCTTCTCATAAGTCCTGCTATCAATGTGGAGATTCAGATAATAAAAGTTTGTGGCAGGCATAACAACTTTTATTTGTGTTCGATCTACCGGAATCCAGATATGGATGATTATATCTTCGATTGTCTTCTTACTATTATGGCTAAGATATAAGAAGATGATAGAAAGGCTTCTTTTGTCTTTGTTGGTGATTTTAATGCTCACCATAGGGAGTGGTTAAGTTCTATCTCTCCTACCGATCGCCATGGCTTAATAGCTTTAGACTTTGCCTCTGAATCAGGCTGTGAGCAAATCATAAATGAAGCTACTCACAGGTCTGTTAATTGCTTGGACCTTGCATACATCTGATCATGCCTTGATTTCATTATTAGTGAAGACTGTGCAACCTGTCCCTGATATATCATATTCTTGTAAAATTTATATGAAATCCCAAGCAGACTGGAATGGGATTTTGCATGATCTTTTGTGCTTGAAATGGTCACAATTATATAATAGTGTAGATCCTGTTGTCCCTTTAAATGAGAATCTAGTCAACATAATTGATAGGCGTATCCCTTCTCGTGTACTAAGGTACCGAGTGAAGGACAAACCGTGGTTCAATGATGATTGTAGACGTGCTTATTTGGAGAAGTAGGAGGCCTATCACCCTTGGAAGGGTAACAGATCAGATTTGACCTGGAACAACTATACTCAGCTTCGAGCTTTTGCTCAGAGAGTTTATGCCTCAACTGAAAAGGAGTACAATTTAACCATAAAAGAAACACTTTCTGGTACACCTCAGGAACATAAATGGTGATCTACCCTTAAATCTGCACTCTTTGGTGTAGATGCAACAGTTCCTCCTTTACTTAAACCAGATGGCTCAGTCACTCACTGTCCAAAAGAAAAGGCAACCCTTTTGGCTGATGTTTTTGACAGTAAACAGAGTAATGAAAAACTCAAACTTCCTCATTCCTGTTTTCCTGTGGCTAAACTAACTAGTTTAGCTTTTTGATCTCGTGAGATTAAAGCTCTGTTGGTGGACCTTGATGCTTATGGAGGTGTAGACCCAAATGGTATTTTTCCTTTGTTTTTTTATAAAGACAGCAGATTTCTTAGCTCCAAAGTTATCTGTTATTTTGGGCAAGTTAGCAAGAAGAGGAGCTTTTAGCACTTGTTGGAGAATTTGTAATGTTACTCCTCTATGTAAATGTGTTTGTGGTAGCTCAAGTCCCACTGATTACCGCCCAATTTCCATAACTCCCATATTATCTAAAGTTTTTGAACATCTAGCAAAACGTGTTAATAGGTTTGCTGAAGGTATTCATCTACTCCCTAGTTTGCAATTTGGTTTTCGTAAAAGCCTTAAAGCATGTGATGCCCTTCATACAATCTCCAATGCTGTACTGAAATCCCTTGATTGTGGTCAGGAAGTTCGTATGGTTGGCCTTGATTTTAGTGCTGCCTTTGACCGTGTTAATCATGAGGCCCTTGTTTTCAAACTCAAACAGTTGGGAGTGGGTGGGTCGTTTCTTAGCATTATTATTGATTTTTTAAGTAATAGATCTCAAAGAGTTGCTGTTGATGGGCACCATAGTGATTATAGGAATATGATATCCGGTGTTCCACAGGGTAGTGTTCTTGGGCCATTACTTTTCATACTATATACACATGATTTGTGGTTTGGCCTAGAAAACAAGCTTGTTGCATATGCAGATGATGCTACTCTCTTTGCATCAATTCCATCCCCTGAATGTAGATCTGGGGTTGGTGAATCCCTTAATAGAGATTTAGCTAGAATTAGTGCATGGAGCAAATTATGGGGTATGAAGTTGAATCCTAACAAAACTTAAAGTATGATTGTAAGTAGGTCAAGGACGGTGGCCCCTCAACATCCGGATCTCAGTATTGATAATGTTTCTTTAAATTTGTATGACTTTCAAAATTTTAGGTGTGATTCTCGACAGCAAATTTACTTTTGAGAAACATATAAGGTCTGTGTCTTCTTCAATTGCACAGAAAGTAGGCTTATTGAGAAAGTCTTTCAAGATTTTCGGTGATCAATCTTTTCTGAAGAAGTGTTTCAATTCTTTCATTCTACCTTGTTTTGAGTATTGTTCTCCTGTCTGGTGTTCAGCTGCTGATTCTCATCTTAATTTGTTGGACAGAAACTTACGGTCTATTAAATTTCTTATTCCTGATCTAGACATTAATCTCTGATACCGTCGTTCAATTAGTTCATTATGCATGTTGCATAAGATTTTTCATAACTCTGACCATCCTTTACATTCAGATTTCCCTGGACAATTCTATCCTGTTCGTAATACTAGGCAGGCAGTTAATTCTAATAGCCAGGCCTTCTCCATCATGAGGATTAATACTACGCAGTACTCTAGAAGTTTTATTCCAGCTGTTACCAAGTTGTGGAATGATCTTCCTAATCGGGTAGTTGAATCAGTAGATCCTCAAAAGTTCAAAGTTGGAGCAAATGCTTTTTTGTTGACCAGGCAGACATGAGTCTTTTTATAGTTTATTTATGACATTTTTTTTTTTTTTGATGTTGTTAATAGTTTATATATGGCATGTCTGTTTTGACGTTGTTACTTTTTTTAGAATGATTTATTGTTAACTTGTTCTCTTCATTTATTTATTTCCTTATTTCCTTTCCTCACTGGGCTATTTTTCCCTGTTGGAACCCCTGGGCTTATAGCATCTTGCTTTTCCAACTAGGGTTGTAGCTTGGATAGTAATAATAGTAATAATAATAATGATTTGTTACAGTAAGCCATTTTGTATGGTTAGTAAGAGGTGCGTATATTGCACTATAATTCATTTTGTTTGGTTAATAAAAGCTGTGCTTTTGGCACCTTAAGCCCTTTTGTCTGGTTAGCAAGAGCTGTGCATTTGGCACTGTCATTTTGTTTGATTAGTAAAAGCTGCATATTTGGCACCACAAGCAATTTTGTTTGGTTAGTAATAGGTGTATATTTGGCACTGTAATGCATTTTGTTTGGTTAATAAAAGCTGTGCTTTTGGCACCTTAACCCCTTTTGTTTGGTTAGCAAGAGCTGTACATTTGGCACTGTCATTTTGTTTGATTAGTAAAAGCTGCATATTTGGCACCACAAGCAATTTTGTTTGGTTAGTAATTGGTGTGTATTTGGCATTGTAATCCATTTTGTTTGGTTAGAAATAGCTAGGCATTTGGCACCGTAAGCCATATTGTTTGGTTAGTAAGATGTGTGTATTTGGCACTGTAAGCCATTTTGTTTGGTTATTAAGAGGTGTGTATGTGGCACCGTAGACCATTTTGTTTGGTTAGTGAGAGAGGTGTATTTATCACCGTAAGCCTCCTTGTTTGGTTAGCAAGAACTGTGCGTTTGGCACTGTAAGCCCTTTTGTTTGGTTAGCAAGAGCTGTGCATTTGGCACCCTTAGCCTCTTTTTGGTTAGTAAGAGCTGTGTATTTGGGACTGTAAGCCATTTTGTTTATTTAGTGAAAGATTTGCATTTGGCACTATGAACCATGTCTTTTGGTTATTAAGACATGTGAATTTGGCACTTGAAGACATTTTGTTTGGTTTTAAGAGCTGTGTATTTGGTACCATGAACAATGTTGTATGGTTCGTAAGAGCTATGAATTAGCACTTGAAGCCATTTTGTTAGTTTAGTAAGAGCTTTGTTTTTAGCACCACACACCATTTTGTTTAGTTAGTAAGAGCTGTGCATTTGACACTACAAATCTGTTTGATTTGTAGTAGCTGTGTAATTGGCGCATTAAGGAATTTAGTTTGATTAGTAAGTTCTGCATATTTAGCAATTTAAAGTATTGTGTTTGGTTAGTAAGAGCTGTGTATTTGGCACAGTAATCTACTGTGTTTGTTCAGTAAGAGCTGTGTATTTGGCACAATAAGTCATTGTGTTAGATTAATGACAGCTGTTCAATTGGCACATTAAGAAATTTTGTTTGGTTAGTAAGCACTGCATATTTGGCAGAGTAATTCATTGTGCTTGGTTAGTAAGAGCTATGTATTTGGCACTGTAAGTCATTTTGTTTGATTAGTAAGGGATGTGTATTGGCACTGTAAGTCATTGTGTTTGGCAGCATAAGCCCTTTTGTTTTACTACTAAGAGTTGTGTATTTGGTCCCCTAAGCAATTTTCTTTGATTCTGAAGAAGTGTGTCTGGCATCATCAGTCATTTTGTTTGGTTAGTAAGAGCTGTGCATTTGGCTGGGGATGTTAATTTATTTCTAACAGGAAATCCAGCTACACGAATTAATTAGTATTCCTGAGGCTTTCATCTTTAGTCTTCGGTGCATTCTTGGTCCTCAGAAGAATTTATTTGAACCATTAACAAAAATAACTATTGGAGAATATTGTCTTTCCTTAGTCAATCAATGTTCTTCCTAGGTTTGCCTCTATACTGCTTTCCCATGACTTTGTATTTGAGAACTTTTTGCACGGTTGAAGCTAAAGCGATCTGGTAGTCCACGTGTATGGTGAATGCGTACTTCGGTCCGATCTGACCATCTAGCTGGGAGGTGAAGCTCCGGGTGGTCAGGGCAGTAATCATGCACGTCTCTTCTCTTTTACCCGACTCAATCACGTACGTTAAGTGGGACGAGATCGAGAGGCTTCTTGGCCATTTATGATTCTTGTCTGCTTTTGAGAGAGCCTTTGGTGTCATGAGTAATGGATTGTACTGGAATTGCATTATGGGGTTGATGATGACTCGCCCCTTTTGGTAGTTTAAAGTAATTATTAATGAGTTTCTAATTTAAAGATTTAACTTTTTCCTCCACTTAAATCATGTAACTTTATAAATATTTTTTTTTTATTAATCTCCACATCTCATTCAATGTTAGAATTACTTTTCGGTCTCATTAACTAATGTAAAGTAAAATAAAAATAATCTTAATGTTATAGCATTGACTTTCTAAATATTTTCATTATATTCTTGGTATATTTAATTCACAATCATTGTATTATTATTATGTAAAATTATAATAAAGAGCAAAAAAAAAAGAAGGAAAAGGAAAGCATTCAAGGACCTGGTAACTTAACTCGTTCAATACACAATTGCCATAGTCTTGTGTTACCAGGTGGGAAAGGGGTTGGCCTTGGTGGGCTTTCCTTTTCCTTTTAAAAAAAAAAAAAGCACTACTACTTTATGCAATCATGAAAATTCTGTGTTCCAGTTATGAACTTTAAATAGTTTTCAGACGGTCAGAAAAACTAAGAAAATGGGCATTTGGTCATTCAGCAATCCATGTTTTAGGCGAGTTTCTCCTTGAATGTTAGTTACTGTATGATAAAATGGCCCGTTTTCTATGACTATCTGCTGCTGGTTAAACTCAGAAAATGGGATCTCAAGAATTAGATAATATTGTCATTGATATGTTTGTGTGTTCATATTCACCTATTTTACAAAACTGTTTGTACTTAAACTTGCCTCATGTATGACATTCGTCTTCTACAATAAAAGATTTTTACGAATTTTCACTGTTTTGCTTCAACCAGATTCTATATTTTACTACGTAGCCTACATAACGTAATACTTCGTAATTTTGAATTAGAATATTTGAAATTTTACGTTAACTACTTAAATAAATGACAAGACGGTTATTTACCAAGACTTTACTGGATCTGTAAAGTGGACAGAATTGTTCAACTTGATTTAACAAGGCCTACTTCAGCCATTTTGACTCAGCATGTATATATGTTCCCATCACACTCAAGTGGTAGGCATACTGCTCTCTCATTTCATCAGTGGGGGAATAAACGAACTATGCACGAGGGAAAGGAATAACAGTAAGTGAACAATGGGCATTGCCTATGTAAAGTCAGGTGTACTTCATGGACTCTTTGGCCCTTATAAGGAGAGGAAACAGGTATTTGCTAGAGCTAGTAGAAGGAGGGGGGCGCTTAAGTAGAATACTCTGTCACATGAACGTAGAATAAGGAGAACACTCCATGCCATTGATTTTTTTCATTTTTTTTTATTTTTAGTTTGATTTTTTTTCTAATTTTTGTTTCTTTTTCTTAAGGTATGTATATTCAATAATAAAAATCATGTTTCTGAATTTTCTTGTTTTATTTTCATTTCTCTTTGATTACAGGTTTGTTACATTTTCTCTGAAAGAATACCTTACAGCAAAGGTTACTTACAAATATGAATCAATGATACATCAGCATTATACATGAAAAATTGCTATTATAACAGCATCTCAAGCAGTAATAATTAATCAGAAACTTGAAAAGGGTTTATATATAATATTGAGTGCAATATATTAATAGATTAGAATAAAAATTTTCATCCATTTGGGAAAAGCGACTTCTTAAGTTGTGCAATCCTGGGTTTAGTTAGGGAGTCATTTCTTGATATTGCATATGAAATGTTAAAAACTAAGTTTTTTTTTTTTTTATTTTCAAATTTGATATAGATAGGCAAGACTGTCATTAGAAAAAGTTTTACTGAAAAACTTTAAGTAAAATATTCCCTCAAAATGCCTCATTTGACCTTCACAGGCACAAGGTCTCTCATTGCCATTATCAATGAAAATGTAAGCCTGCACAAATCAAATTGTGCTTTTAATGGAATACTATACAGAACAAAATTTGTTCAGTCAAATTCTCTCAAGAATAGTCTTACCTTTTTATTTCTATTTTGAAAATGGGTAAAATCTTAGCCTTTAAACATATCTTATGAGATATCAAATAACATTCCCTGGCTAAACTTAGGATTGCAAATCTTCAAGATCTCATTTCCATTATGGATGAAAAATGTCTATTCTAATCGGGTATTCAAATATCTTGTACTCAATATTATGAATAAACCCTTTTTAGCTCTCTAAATATAAACATAGGAAAGACTTGGTCATACAAATTCAATGCTGAATAGAAGAATATAACAATGGAAGTACAGCTGCTATACAGTTATAAACACCTAGCTTATTACATCTACTGAAATCGTGAAGTTGAACAACTTTTTGAACACTATCATCTTTGAAAAACTAGATTTGAAAATTCACAACAGTAAATTAAGCATCTATCTCAAATGAAAGAATCTAAACTATTGCATTAAACGAAACTCGAGCAATGTCATAAGAACTGTTATTAATCTTAAATTAAACTACCTATAAAAATCTAGCTCATTAAAATAACCTCATCAAACTCTCATTAAAATAAGCTATTACATCGAACTATAGCATTAAACTATTAGTTAAACTTATAAAACTAGCTCATTAAGATAAGCAATCTCATCAAATTCACTAAACTAAGCTATCCCATAAAACTGTGTTGAACTTATAAAACTAGCTCATCAAAATATAAAACTTGTCCCTTAAATTAAGTAATCAACAAAATATTCAATTAAATCAAGCTATTTCATAAAATTAATTCATCAAACAGCTATCTCATCAATGTATATAATTAATTAAACAGCTATCTCATCAACGTACTTAATTAAATTACTATCTCAAATGTATTTCATTAAACTAACCTATCTCCTCAAAATAATTAAATAGCTATCTCATCAATGCATTTAATTAAACCAAGCTATCTCATTGAAATACTATCACCAAACTATCTCTACCCATGCCCACCTCATCTGGGCCCAAACTCTAATGAAAGCTCATGCGATTAAAGTGAAAAATTACTTAGATTTTACACTAGCATCTTCATCTCGAAACCAAATATTAAATATTCTCTGTATGGCAGATTTATATACATGCTAACATTGACACTCCAAAATCTGATAATGTATGACATATTGCAATTACTAAAATTTATCAAGACAAATTGGTTATGAAAACTAAACAGTGAAGACCTATTCACACCTTTACCATAGTTAAGCTTAGAATGCTTTTATTCCAACAAAACACCAGAAAAAGGTTACATCACCCATTAACTTCGAATATCTCTTTTGAACCAACTTCGAACTTAAAACTTTGGAGTTTATGACCCAAAACATAAGATATTACTGTGGTTAGCTATCTCACAATTCTGTATTTTTCTTTAATTTCGATAAATTTTAGTCAATACTTTATAATGACCGTGATCTCAAAGTTTAAAAAAAACTTCCTAGAGCATTATTACTATGAATGGTATATTTATTGGAATTTCTAATATATTGAATCCTCAAAGTCATGTGATCTTTTGGTCTTCACAGTACTACATATTCAAATAAAACAGCAAAGTGACCTTAGAACGACCAACATGAAAATGTTTTCCAAATCTTTATATTGCTGTTGATTTAAACTTGTTAATTTCATTACTTTAGCCAAAAAAAAAAAAAAAAAAAATTCCTATATTCAAAGTTCTATAGATACTGAGATAACAGTTTGACAATAATATAGCCCTATGTACTTCATTCAATCTTCAGTTTCTAGCATCCCCATTAATTTCACGCCTCACCTAAATCTTGCAGTATCCCTTACTGAAGGTTTCAACCATGCTTCAACTCAAAATTGCTCCTTTAAAACACTGCATTTGGACTATGGTCCCCTTACAAAATCAGCACTCAAGAAAAATTCCTAACATGGGTATTTTCATCAAACATGGTACTAATCTGTATAAAGATCACCACCCATTAGAAAAAAGAAATTAACCACACTAAAATAATTCTCCCTTGCAAACTTGAAATATAATCTTACGTTATTATCTAACATGAAATTTGCCCCAAATGCTATTCTTAATTCCTAAATGTTGTTCAAGAACTATTCCTCGCTTCTTAATCTTACCTTTATATTAATTCTCTACTTATAACCTGTTCAAGTTTAATTTAGTGTCTTCCCTTACACTTAGGTCGATTAAGAACTTTCAAACATGAATCCTAACCACTAATACGAAAAAATTCCCGAATAGGCTACATCTTTTAAAATAATCTTACAACTACAATCCTACAATAAGTTTATTACTTTGACTTTCCTGTAAGAGCTGTCAATCTTTTTCTATTCGAGAATCATTTTTGCTCGTATGATCCTTACTTTGACAAATCCTCCTAAAAACTAAGTTATCCATTCAGTATCTGCAAGACCTTAATTATAAAGCATAACACCAGAGGCCTACTGCGTCCGAGTAATATAACTAGGAAAATCATTATAAGTAAAGCTTAAAAGCAATTGATAAATCTGAATAGGTCATTTTTACAACAGTATAGCCATTCTAAAGATCAATAAAATTTGCGTTCTATCACGAACTGTTAAGATTTTCACAACGAACATTTTCTGGTTACTTTTAAACAAGTTATTTTGCGTGCTCTGCGCATGTCCGCATTGCTGTGCGACTTGGAAGCCTTGAAAGCTAACACGACTGTCACTATACCAAGGTAAATGCTTAGTATTTCACCCAATACATGGAAAATAATGAACAAGATACATATTATAATTTATTTAGAATTTATCAAATAAAGTGGATATCAATACTCAAATGATGTCAACAGCAAACACTTATAACAAGTCTCAATGGTATAGAAAAACTGGGACCACATGTTTTATATCAATTACTTATATTTACTGTAAGCTGTGAGCAAAACTCAAATCTCTCTAGTAAAGCTATAAGTTAGACAGCCATCCACAACATAACTTGTTTAAGAGTAGTGTATATAATTATACATTGTAGTATGCTATTTAAAAAATATCAGAAATCTGATAAGTCTTTTCAATGGGTGGAAGTTAGATAAGATTATGGAAGATCCAGAGATTTAATAAGAAAATTATCCTTCCTTGAACCCACGAGCTTGTTGCTTCAGTTTTCTCACTTTTTCAAAAGCATATATGATATATAGAGAAGTTTCAAGTCTCATTTGAATAATATAATTCGCATATTAACATCTAAAATTAAGTTATTTTTCACAAATCATCTTGCGGGTGTTTTTAATGGCAGGAAGTTTAACAGTAATAATCTATCAATAGTTATTCAATGCAAAAAGCTATGGTTTATCTGATTTACACAAAACAAGATAATGCAAACTATCGATAAGATATACTTGTCAGGACTAAAGTTAAAAAGACATTTTCATTTATAATTACTAAAACATTTACTTTCAAACAGACTGTAACAATGTATTTATAAATCATACCAGCTTAAATATTTGAGCCTAGAAACTTAAAACTTATAAATTTCTAATGTGAAAAATAAGACAGATGAGACTTCTCATACTCGTGTAAATAATGTGGAATACTCTGACCAATTTAATCCTTTTTTTAATCTCAGAATTTTAATTTAGTTAAAAATCTAGGGAGGCACCTATGTGTCATAAGTTTCGATATTCCCTTCAAAGCCTTCAATTCTATACTATAACGGAAGAATATTGAGAGTTAAATGGCGAGACAGGATTAGTAATGAAACTAATTGATTACTCAAGTGCCTCATGTGGATGAGATCATGGTGAGGGGTAGATGGAGATGCTAGAGATTAGTTCAAACTTTCAACTGTGCTCTACAATGCACTTTAAGAGTTGGAAGAACCAGGCCTACATGGCTGAGGACTATGAAGCGTTTAGTACGTGATGATGAATGGAGAAGTACTGATTTGAATATAGAGATGACTGGCGAAATCTAACCGATGCCCTTTACGTCAACAGGCGTGGGAGATGATAATGAACCATGAAACAAAACCAACACCCCCTTTTTTCACCTTACAGAAGCCCAACCGTTAATTTTTTTTTCTTTAAAATCACTAAAACAAGAACAAATTTTATAAATTTGACCAGTAATTATTGGTTTGAATAGGCCTTAGTTGAATTTATGATTGCATTTAGAAATAGTTTTCGTACATGCTATTTTATCAAATACCAAAATTATGTTTAACAGCCCAAGTATAGTTTCATCAATATTTTATCACAAAAGAAGAGATTCTCATGATTTTTTTTAGTTATGAAATCTTGGATATTATAAGTTATCAACTATAATTATCAATCACGATGACAAAAAGACCTGCAAGTAACGTTCAATACTAGTTGTTCAATAGTTTCCTTTTATATGTTTATTCTGGTCCCATTTGTCTGTTACCCACAATTCTGACTTCTGCAGGTGGAGCTATACTGATAATAGTATACGTAGCCCGTCAAAGGTTTGAGACAGCAACAGTTTATTGATATGGACCGTGTGGTGTGATTGCTTGTATTTGAGAAGCCACAGATGCTCTTGAAATGAAGTTTATAATAAAGCTAGAGCATTGTTTGATAATACAAAGGAATGTAACAGGTTGGGCTAGTGAGACTTTGAAATGCTAGAAAAAGCTAAGGGATTTCACATGCTTGTGTTAGTCAGGATGCAAGAAACTTGGTTCAATAAATGGTATATTGTTGAATGTTTGCCACTTAGAATAGTTTCCATATGAATATGGTGTAGTGGAAAGTTACAGCTATATATGTAAAGGAAACACATGATTGATTCAATAGCTGCACCGATGTTATGGTTTTGATTAGTTAATTTGAAGTATTTGAACTTTGTTATGTCTTGATATGATTAGGTTACATTTAGGAGTTATTTACCAGTGTAATAAAGATTCTAAGTTATGTAAAATCTCACGGTGTTATATTTATTATCAGGTGCATGGTGCCGTAGTAGAGGGACCAATAGCAAACATCAATGTCTGACTTCAAGAATATTATGAAAAGTAAATAATACTATAGGAAAGTCAGTGGTAACAAAAGAAGTGATCAAGGCATTGAGAGATTAGGCAGAGTGGGGGTGTACACTTCAGAAAAGACATGTGATGTAGAAGAAATACCAAGGGACTGAGAAGATAGTTGGATGGTTGAATTGTATAACAGTGGACACTGGTTAAACTGTGGGAATTACAGAGGAATAGTTTTTGGAGTTTGTATTCAATATACTAGGAAGAATAGTAGAGAAGATTGAAAGTTTATAGATATACATGAACAGCAGTTTAGGTTTATGAATGGAAAGAGCACAGTGGATGCTATTTTTATAGTATGACAAGTCCAAGAGAAATACCTAAAAGGAAACTTAAGTTTGCATGAGTTTTGTGGAGCTTTAAAAGGCGCATGACAGGGCACCACCACGAAGGTTAGTCTGATGGTGTTTGAGAAAGAAAGGTTAAGGTTAGTGAAGATGATATGTTGGGGTCAAGAACCATCATACGGATAAGATATGGGGGGAGAGGCATTCTCTGTGGAGGTTGGTCTATTATACTGCTCAGAGTCCATTCCTATTTCTCATAGTTATAAACAAACTCATCAGAAATAAGGAACAGCGAAGAATTGAGGGAACTGCGGTTTGGTATGATTTAGTTATAGACATCAACTGCAAGAAAGGTTTTTAGCATGGAATGGAGCCTTAGAAAAGAAAAGGTTGAAGGTGAACGTTGAAAAGAGCTAATTACCAGTAATAGAGAAGGATATGAAGTAAACATTCAAGTGAAAGATGGCAGTGCCTAATCAGAACTTATTTGAACCACTTGGCATCAATAACTACAGGACTGAAGTACTGCGAAAACAGAAAGGTGGAAATAGAATTTAGTAACTGGGGTGGTTTTACACGAACATGTTACCAAAACTGAAAATTAACACTAATAAGAGTTATTAGGGCCTCAATGTTATATGGGGAAAAAACTTTTGAGAGAGAGAGAGAGAGAGAGAGAGAGAGAGAGAGAGAGAGAGAGAGAGAGAGAGAGAGAGAGAGAGAGAGAGATTACTGGAATATCAGTATATACCTATTAGAACGGAGGGAGTGTCAAGCTATGAAAACGTGTGATAGAACGGAGGGAGTGTCAAGCTATGAAAACGTGTGATACATTTAATGTAAATGAAAAGGCTAGGGAAGTTCATCTGAGATACTATAACAATGTTATTAGAATGGAGTGGAAATAAAGCGCTAAAAACACCTCTGTCACTTATGGGGAGGAGAAATTTGAGGCGAGTTGAGAGTCCGACTGTGTTAATGGTGAAGCTAATAATGTCGAAAGAAGTGGTAGTAGCATGGTGTCCCAATCTATTTATAAATTGTGTATTAAGTTTAGTTGTAAGCTCATTAATATGAATGATTGTAGTGTTAGGTAATTATTTGATTGACAAAATATTACTTGGGTATTATTTGAATGGAAAAAGGGGATTAATGTTAAAGAGTATGCAAGACGGGAGATTCAAGAGTGTGGGAATTGGCAAGGGATCACATTGTCACCAATGGGTATGAAAGATTTTTCAAAGCTAATTCTGAATAGAACATGTAATCGATAGAATACGTCGAAAATAGCAAGCAGGTTTCAGAAAGGGTAGAGGATGTGACGATTAATCTTTTATTTTGTCATATAGCTAAACTGTAGCGAAATAAAATCTTCCTCTTTAAGGGGATTTGAGAACATTTCACTTTTACATGTTCAAAAGATTGAGGTCCCCTGGGATACCAGAAAGGACTATAATCATCATAATGGATATGCATAGTGGAACTTCTTGTAAGGTAAAGGTTGATGGTAGTCTTACTGGGACATTTGAAGTAAAGACTGGAGTGCTAACATGGTAAAATACTGTCTCTTCTACTATTTATTATAGTGATTGATTATTTTATGAACAAGGTAATGCAAAGAATGATTATGGATATTCAATGGAAAGAGGACTAGTGGTCGTGATCATGAACAGATGATATAGTTCTAATGGCCTCTGTAATGATTGAAATGCAGGAAATGATTGATAGGTTAGTACTAAAAAGGATAAAGGTTGTATTGGTGATCAACCAGAGAAAGACAGATACAGAGTGGTGATCAGACGAACTGCCTTGTTGGAAGAGTAATATTATTAAACAAACTTTTTCAAATATTTAGAAACCATCATTACCAGCAATAGATCACTATAGAATTCAAGAAAAGAACTGGGAAGGCAGAACAAGTAATGGGCGGGCTAAAACCAGTTTGATGGTGAAATCAAATATCAGTTCACGGGAAAATCAAATAATGTAATTCACTTGTAAGATCGATATAAATATGGGCACCCGTTGTGGTACAACACTCACAACTTATGCAAAATTTCTGCCTTTGAGAATAAAACATTGTGAGAAGGATTTCGGGAATCAAATGGCAGCTGCATATAACAAATGCGGCAATTCGTTGGATGGCAGGGGTTCTCAAAGTGAACGATATAGTTAAATCATCAAGATTGTTATATGGGGAAGAAACTGATGCAGAGAGAGAGAGAGAGAGAGAGAGAGAGAGAGAGAGAGAGAGAGAGAGAGAGAGAGAGAGAGAGAGAGAGAGAGAGAGAGATTGATTACTGGAATATCAGTACCTATTAGAAAGGTGGGAGTGTCAAGATATAAAAACGTGCGATACATGTAATGTAAATGAAAAGGCGAGGGAAGTTAATCTGAGAAACTATAGCAATGTTATTAGAATGGTGTGGAAATAAAGCGCTAAAAACAAATATGTCACTTATGGGGAGGAGAAATGTGAGGCGAATCGCGAATCCGACAGTGTTAAAGGTGAAGCTAAACGTGGGGCTAATACTGTCGAAAGAAGTGGTAGTAGCATGGTGTCCCAATCTATTTATAAATTGTGTATTAAGTTTAGTTGTAAGCTCATTAATATGAAGGATTGTAGTGTTAGGTAATTATTGGATTGACAAAATATTACTTGTGTAGTATTTGAATGGAAAAAGGGGATTAATGTTAAAGAGTATGCAAGAAGGGAGATTCAAGAGTGGGAATTGGCAAGGGATCACTTTGTCACCAATGGGTATGAAAGATTTCTCAAAGCTAATACTGCATAGAACATATAATCGATAGAATACGTCGAAAATAGCAAGCAGGTTACATAAAGGGTAGAGGATGTGACGATTAACCTTTTATTTTGTCATATAGCTAAACTATAGCGAACTAAAATCTCTTTAGGGGGATTTAAGAACATTTCACTTTACATGTTCAAAAGATTCTGAGGCCCCATGGGATACCAGAAAAGACTATAATCATCATAATGGATATGCATAGTGGAACTTCTTGTAAGGTAAAGGTTGATGGTAGTCTTACTAAGACATTTGAAGTAAAGACTGGAGTGCTAACATGGTAAAATACTGTCCTCTCTACTGTTTATTATAGTGATTGATTATTTTATGAACAAGGTAATGCTAAGAATGATTATGGATATTCAATGGAAAGAGGACTAGTGGGCGTGATCATGAACACAGATGATTGAGTTCTAATAACCTCTACAATGATTGAATTGCAGGAAATGATTGATAGGTTAGTACTAGAAAGGAGAAAGGTTGTATTGGTGATCAACCAGATAAAGACAGATACAGAGTGGTGATCAGACGAACTGCCTTGTCGGAAGAGTAATATTATTAAAATCAAACTTTTTCAAATATTTAGGAACCATCATTACCAGCAATAAATAACTAGTTATAGAATTCAAGAAAAGAACTGGGAAGGCAGAACAAGTAATGGGCGGGCTAAAACCAGTTTAATGGTGAAATCAAATATCAGTTCACGGGAAAATCAAATAATGCAATTCACTTGTAAGATCGATATAAACTTATGGGCACCTGTCGTGGTACAACACAAAAAACTTATGCAAAATTTCTGCCTTTGAGAATAAAGCATTGTAAGAAGGATTTCCGGAATCAAATGGTAGCTGCATATAACAAATGCGGCAATTCGTATGGTGGCAGGGGTGCTCAAAGTGAACAATTAGTTAGATCATCAAGATTGAGATGGATGGGGCATAGTTTAAGGGAAGACGAGTTAGTCCAGGATCTACCTGAATTAAAAGTCTCTGGACAGGAGAGGACTTGGTAGACCAAGAAAAACGTGGCTAATGACAATGTGCAAGGAGGTTGGATAGGAGAAGTGGGTTGAGCTCAGAGATGGCACAGGTAAGACATATGGCGTGTATTCATTGAGGGCCTATGTATCACGTGGGTGTCAGAGGATTAAGTTGATATTAAGTATAATTGTTAGTTTGACCAGTATTTCATTTTAAGTGAAATCTCTATAGTGTATGTGTTGCAATAAACTAGGGAATGTTTGAATTTGAATTAATATCTAGAGTGAAATAGTGAACATGTATAAAAGTGAATGCATGCGATTTTGTTTGCGTAGAATAGGTAGTTGAATATAGTAGAAACACGTAAAACTATGTGATACTGGCACTGTTCTAAAATACCCCCCACAGAGGTAGTACATTATCAAGACCAGAAAATTCAATTAGAAATTATCAAATAATTCGACTACAAGAACATCAAATTTAGCCTTGAAAAATGTTTACGATGAAAATCACATTCTAAATAGTTACCTAAAATGTTTTAGGTGCCTCCTCTAACGACTTATGCTTGATTAAATAAAGGACTACCTTGGACGACATACAAAATAGACTTTGCCTTGTATTGACACAAAGGCTCAAATCTATGTGCGATATTAGAGCACTACAGAAATCTTTTACCTCGAAAATTTAATTAACAAAAATCTTTATGAAATGAATAAAAGTTTAAAACAAAATAAGCTAATCAGATTGATAATCATTCAAGTACCATTGAAAAAGAATAATTTATATCAATGAGAATTAAATTAAGCTATTGCCCTACGAGAATATTAGGTCATGTAGGTTAACATTCCTAAAAACTTTTAAAATCATGTTAACTTACTGATTATCCATCAAATTCATTTAGATGTATTGACAGGACTTAACTACAAATTTACAATGCCTAACAACAGATTACCAGGTATAGGAAAGTATTATTCAGGAATTATAAATACGATGAGGCCAAGTAAAGAGGCAAAGCAAAATGATAAATAACCAATACTTTTCTTCTTAGGGATTCTTCGTGGCGTGGTTCTCTACAGTCCGAGGGTTACCTGTAGCAAATTATCATTTGTTCTTTAATTGGAACTTCTTGTACTTCAGCTTTCTTTAAGCATTGGAGCTTCTTTCAAAATCAGAGGGGAGCTGCTTTTCTTGAAGGTTATGACAATCCTGCAAAATAAAAGAAACCTATTATTCTACAGAATATTACACAAAATACTTATACACAGTTAACATGCCATAAAAATATATAAAGATTTCGAACAATAAAAAAATTGATAGATCAGATATGTCTTATTTCATGTACCAGAGATTAATAACTTTAAGCATCTTAGATTACTAATGTAACAT
This sequence comes from Palaemon carinicauda, assembly GCF_036898095.1. Taxonomy (NCBI): domain Eukaryota; kingdom Metazoa; phylum Arthropoda; class Malacostraca; order Decapoda; family Palaemonidae; genus Palaemon; species Palaemon carinicauda. The sequence goes on along the minus strand of NC_090761.1, from coordinate 56,642,304 downwards.
CAAACTTGAAGTGAGATCAGGCTATTTACATTAAGTTTTCAACTAAATATTTAAATACTCGAGTAACAATTTTACAAAAAAAAAAAAAAACAGGTTAGATGCCATCCAGAACACATTTTTCAAAAGCTGAACATGTCTTGTCGTGTTACAACGAATTAATTGGCCACTGTTCATCAAATGACAAATCCACCTAACTGTAAACATCTATCTACTCTCATATACTGGTCAGTGGGAAAGCTCTTGGACAAACCCCTCCCGCCTCCACCCACAAACAAAACCCCTCCCGCCTCCACCCACAAACAAAACCCCTCCCGCCTCCACCCACAAACAAAACCCTCCCGCCTCCACCCACAAACAAAACCCTCCCGCCTCCACCCACAAACAAAACCCTCCCGCCTCCACCCACAAACAAAACCCTCCCGCCTCCACCCACAAACAAAACCCTCCCGCCTCCACCCACAAACAAAACCCTCCCGCCTCCACCCACAAACAAAACCCTCCCGCCTCCACCCACAAACAAAACCCTCCCATTTCGATCCTGAGACAATCTCCTTCAATTTTGATCCTTCGACAAACCTCTCGCTCAAATCTAGCGATAAACCTTTCCCGTCAGATCCAGCATCAAACCCATCCCGCCTACATCCAGGGACAAAATCATCCTGCCTCGTTCCAGTGACAAAAGCCTCCCACCTTCATCTACGGACAAAATCTAACCACTTAATCCAGAGACAAAACCCTCCAGCCTCGATCCAGCAACAAACCCCTCCACCCTACATCTAGTGACATCCAGCCTCGATTCAGCATCGAAACCCTCCAGGCTCGATCCACCGAAAAATCCCTCCTACCTCATTTGTGACAAGATCCTTTACCCACGATCCAACGATAAATCCCTACTCCTAAATACACCAACAAAACCTTCCCTCTAAATACACCAACAAAACCCTCTCCCTAAATCCACCAAGAAACCCCCCCCCCTTAAATCCAACAAAATCCTCCCCCTAAATACACTGACAAATCCCTCATCCTCTATCCACTGACAAATCCCTCATCCTCTATCCACTAACAAAGCCCTCCGGCCTTGATCCACCGACAAACTCCTACCACTTCAATCCACCGACAAGCCCCTTCCTCCTCAATCCAACAGCAAAACCCCTCCTGCTTCAATTCAACAGCAAACCCCTCCTGCTTCAATCCACCGACAAGCCCCTCCCGCCTCAATCCACCGACAAGCCCCTCCCGCCTCAATCCACCGACAAAGCCCCTCCCGCCTCAATCCACCGACAAAGCCCCTCCCGCCTCAATCCACCGACAAAGCCCCTCCCGCCTCAATCCACCGACAAAGCCCCTCCCGCCTCAATCCACCGACAAAGCCCCTCCCGCCTCAATCCACCGACAAAGCCCCTCCCGCCTCAATCCACCGACAAAGCCCCTCCCGCCTCAATCCACCGACAAAGCCCCTCCCGCCTCAATCCACCGACAAAGCCCCTCCCGCCTCAATCCACCGACAAAGCCCCTCCCGCCTCAATCCACCGACAAAGCCCCTCCCGCCTCAATCCACCGACAAAGCCCCTCCCGCCTCAATCCACCGACAGAACCCTCCCGCCTCAATCCACCGACAGAACCCTCCCGCCTCAATCCACCGACAGAGCCTTACCACTTAAATCCAGCAACAAAGCCTCCCGCGTCCATCCACCGACAAACCCCTCCTGCCTCGATCCACCGACAAACCCCTCCTCCCTCGATCCACCGACAAACCCCTCCCGCCTCGATCCACCGACAAACCCCTCCCGCCTCGATCCACCGACAAACACCTCCCGCCTCGATCCACCGACAAACACCTCCCGCCTCGATCCACCGACAAACACCTCCCGCCTCGATCCACTGACACCACCTCCACTCTCCATGACAAAACCATCCAGCCTCGATTCATTGACAATCCTCCCACCTCAATTTGACAAAATCCTTTACCCTAAATCCACTGAAAAAAACCCAATCCTCAAACCACTTTTAAAAGAAACCTATTATTTTACAGTATATTACACAAAATATTTATACACAGTTAACATGCAATGAAAATATTATATAAAGATTATTTGGAAACAATAAAAAAAAATTGAAAGATAAATTATGTCTTATCTCATGTAACAGATTAATAACTTTTTTTTAAAGCATCTTACATTACTAATGTAACCTCAAACTTGAAGTGAGATCAGGCTATTTACATTAAGTTTTCAACTAAATATTTAAATACTCAACAATTTTACAAAAAAACACGTTAGAAGCCATCCAGTACACATTTTTCAAAAGCTGAACATGTCCTGCCGTGTTACAACGAATTAATTGGCCACTGTCCATCAAATGACTAATCCATTTGACTAAACATTTCTCTACTCTCATACTAGTCATTGTGAAAGCTCTGGGACATGAATGGTCATAAATGCTTTAATAAATGTAAAATAACCATCTGGAATAAATAATCCATGTAGGTCGCTTGCAAATAAACCGATGTATGTTACAATGCATTAGGCCCCATTAGTCAAAAGATAAATGCCCAACTAGCAAGCCCTCGTCTTTTTTTATAGCGAATTCCATTTTTTGAAATTAAAGTATCGCATATCAACCCAACGAAATTTTCATGTTTTAATCGATCGTTATGCATATTTTATGCCCCAACCCCCTTAGCCAAGAGAAAGGTGTCAAACTTGCCAGCGAATTCTAGTCTCGATAGGAATTAATACACCATTACCCAAAATATCTAACATACATCTGTAAATACTTTACTGATAATTTCCGATAAGTTAAAATGTTTTCGAAACATTTATGTCGAAAAGATACATTAACACAAAGACGTTACAAAAATAATATTACCCAAATTACGAGAGCATTTAAAGACCTACAATAAGAATGTCGTAATATACACAACTCTAAACATTTTAAGTGTCGATTGAATTTTTCGTCTTAAACCAACACCTTCATAGGCGAATTGAATTTTCTAATTACCCATCCATAATCTTCTGCAGTATCGGCATCCTTAAAATCTTATATATCAAATAAGGAAGACTAAATATTCTCTTTGAAATGTCAAAACCTAGATGCACTTTTCAGTCTTCCTTAAACTGAAATAAATCCTACGGCATACCTCTGTTCAGAACTTCAGACTCGAATCCTATTTTTAAAATTTTAGACGAGTTACATGACGTTCAACCATTACCGAAAACGAGTAAACTGTAAAATCAAAAACTTACCTTCATATCATACTGCAATATCACTAAACTGTCTTGAACACTCTGACAACATAAACGAAACTGAGGTAAAACGGACTGCTTCCCAAAGTCAGCTTGGACTAGTAAATTTTTCTTTTACAGAGAGGCCTCTCAAATGGTTTTCAACCAATCAGAAGAGTCCGAGTCATTCTGTTTTAACAAAGACAGGAACTATGACTCCTGATTGGCTGGAGACAGACAAGGGTACTTTTAAGACTATAATTACATTGTCATTACTTCATGACAATTACCATATAATTATATCTTAATTCATTCAGTCCCGTTATATCTAAATAAATCATAGACGATTATACTAAAATTAAAATCCTTTTAATATATAGAGAAACAGAATTAATTTACAAAGATTGCCTCTTCGATACTTGAAAAAATCATTTGATATACATTTTTTTATTTCAATTAAAAAACCGTGTAATAACGCAAACGTGAATAACATTCAAAACCCTCGCTAATTTTTGATCGGTAAAAGTGTAATTCAATTGGAAAGACTTAGAAATGCAACTTCAAGCAGTATTGCAGCTTTTGATAAAAGCAGAGACGCTAATGCATAATTTTCTTGTTATCGATGTTTTGGATAGTTATACAAAATCCAGTCTAAGAGAGAGAGAGAGAGAGAGAGAGAGAGAGAGAGAGGGGTGGTGCATGATTTTCTGATTATCGATTCTTTCGATAATTACACAAAATCCAGTCTGAGAGAGAGAGAGAGAGAGAGAGAGAGAGAGAGGTGGTGCATGATTTTCTGATTATCGATTCTTTCGATAATTACACAAAATCCAGTCTGAGAGAGAGAGAGAGAGAGAGAGAGAGAGAGAGAGAGGTGGTGCATGATTTTCTGGTTATCGATTCTTTGGATAATTACACAATATCCAATCTGAGAGAGAGAGAGAGAGAGAGAGAGAGAGAGAGAGAGAGAGGGTGGGTGCATGATTTTCTGGTTATCGATTCTTTGGACAATTACACAAAATCCAGTCTGAGAGAGAGAGAGAGAGAGAGAGAGAGAGAGAGAGAGATTTTAAAACTTGCTCAGCACCTATTGCATATAACCGTCATCCTCTTCAGAGTCTAATTATTTTCTAACACTATAAGCAACAATAAGAAAAGCTGGTAAATTAGTACTTAAATAGCCAGCAATAAGAAGTTAGTTCACCAGTGCTTCATTCTGAATAAAAGAACAAATAAAAAAAAAATAGATTAATGCCTCTTATACAAAATTATAGCTACGTTATTTCAACAACCAAATCCAATCGAAATTCTGATTCAACAGAAACAAAATAAGGAGATAGTCATTTACATGCATTCAATGGCACAATTTTATAGTGATAGATGTATTTCCATATTTTAGTTATACACGTTAGAAAGGAAACGGGACAAATAGAATGTTAAGTATAATTTTCTGGAAAATATAAACTAAGCTATTTATTTTCCTGAGTAAGAGATAGAATGATAAGGGATATATTTTCCTCCTCATCTCTAGAATATTTGTAATAGCTGATTTTGTCAAGCTCGTGAACTTAACAACAAAATTAAAACATATGGTCATCTGTTGGCTACATAAAAATGAATAAGTGAAAAATTCATCTATTTAATTGCTAGTATTAAGGGACTTTTCAAAAGAAAAACTTTCCCTGATCAGTAAAATTTGATTTTCAGATCTAGTTAAAAATGGTCCTTAGCCAAATTATAGATAAAACATAATTTTTCAAGTTATATCGTACTTTATTTTCTTCAGTGGCGTATGGCGCAAGAAACTACCTAACTATTTATAGTTATAGTTCCTTGTGCAATCCCGACAAAAAAAAAAAAAAAAAAAAAAAAAAAAAAAAAAAATAAATAAATAAATAAATAAATTAAGATAATCATCACACTGTATTATAATTCCTAAAATATATTATTTTCTTAAGAAAATCCTTATTTGGGGTAAGTTTTCGCCAATAAAGGCTTCCTTGATCTGTGAGAGCTTCGATAGTGACAAATTAACAATAAGTGAGCAATATGCAGTGGGGAAATGTTGAATGCTTTCGAACGAACATGATACTAAAAAGGGGCCCATACACGTTCAAAAAAAGCGTCAAAATTTTGCATCAAAATTTTGATGCAAAATTTGAGTGTGTGTAGAACGTTTTGATGTCAAAAAATGATTTGAAGCAAAATTTTGATTGATCAAATCCGTTTGATATATTTTGACGAGTCGTTAAATTTTTCATGCGTGAAAAAATCTGGAACTTTTTCAAAACTTCATATCAGGTATACATCTGACCATTTCCGACGTTTACCAGGAGGTTTATCAGAGTCCAATGCCAACACTAGTGCTATGGTCACTGATGCATCCATGTCGAAGATTTTGACGATACTGAATTTTGATGGGAAAAACGTCTAAACGTGTGTGGGCAATTATACATCAAAACTTTGTATCAAAGTCACACGTCAAAATTTTGATGCAAAATTTTGACGATTTTTTTTAACGTGTATTTATTCCTTAATGGAGGTCCTGTAAAGAGTAGGGTTCCTCTGCTGTATAGGACCAGAAAATATCCCCTAAAACAAAGTAAATGATACACTGTCGCTTAATGCAACTTCTATGATAAACAAACAGTTTAACACAAGGCAAAAATATTTAACTAAAACAATTTCTAGTCAGATTATTTGAGGTTTGAATGGAAATTAGAAAACAATTGATTTCACCCCCTACCCGGTGTTCAAAATACCCCAGTAAAACACGGAGATTTAGTATAATATTGTTACTTTTCTGAAAATGTTATATTTTGATTGTTACAAACTTTTCTTGGTTTCCTTATTTCCTTTCCCCACTGGACTATTTTCCCTGTTAGAGCCCTAGGGCTTATAGCATCCTGCTTTCCCAACTAGGGTTGTAGCTTAGTTAGTAATAATAATAATAAAAATAATAATAATGATAATAATAATAATGATAATAATAATAAAAGTAGTAGTAATAATAATAATAATAATAATAATAATAATAATAATAATAATAATAATAATGACGACGATGATGATGATGATGATGATGACGATGATGATAATAATAATAATAATAATAATGATAATAATGATAATGATTATATATATATATATATATATATATATATATATATATATATATATATATATATATATATATATATATATATATATATATATATACTGTATATATATATATATATATATATATATATATATATATATATATATATATAAAATCATATATGTTTTTAACATAATAATTTTCTTAGGTAATTTCCCTTAAATGCTAAAGCACTTGTAGTATATATCAACCTAAGACAACACGTTTCTAGTTTTCTGTATATTTTCTTCCATCTTGCTATTCAACCACTTTTAATTTCTAACTTAATTTTGCAATTGCTAGCTCCGAATGGCCTCCCTAGTCATAACACCTGGGTTTATGACCTAAATTCAAGGCATCTATCTATTCCTTTCATCAGAATAAAATAACAAATTGATATAGTGTATTATTTTCCTTTCAACGAATATAAAATAATTACTAACCCCTGTTTTCATCAAGTTTTCTCCTCAAAGTATTTGTCACCTAGTTACCATTGCTACTCTTTTAGATTAGATTCCAAATTTTCTCATGATGAAACCCTACATATGTTGCATTGAGAAATTACAGTGAATCAGTATTAAGTGAATCAGTGTTAAGAGACTGGCCAAATACAGTATACATATGATCAGTGAGCAAGCCCCTTCCATCAATGTAGGACCAACGAGGGCTAGGCAATGTTTGATGATGACTTAGCAGGTAGACCTATAGGCTCCCCAAAACTCTATATTCCTAGCTTACAAGAATGTGGAGGTTGCAGTCATTACTATAAATTATCGAGCTTGAGTGGGTCTCGAAATCCTGGCCAATGGATTGCCAGGCAGGGTCATTTCCAGTAGGCTACTACAACCTGCTATCAGTGTGTGTGTGTGCATATGTGTATATGTGTGCACGCATGCACGGTGGCATGCGTGAGTACGCACGTTCATGTATGCAGTGCGTGAACCACTTTGATAAACAAATTCACGAAGCCTAACTATCACTAGATAACTATAGTTATCCCTTAAAAACTGCTTTCTATGAAAAGAAAAGCTTTAGAGAAAATGTTATTTGAAGGTAAACTAACTTAAACATGTTGGGTTTCCTACTGCCGGAAAACTGTCTTTTGTATATAGAAATTACTTTGATATTAACAGAATATTTACTTTTAACTTATAACTATGATGATATTTAATAATTTATGACTTTATGTTCTTAATAAAATGACCACATAAAAAATGGCGTAGGCATATTCTGTCAGATTAAATAAGTTACTTATACGCAATTTTTTGTCACATCAAATAGAGTAAAATGAAATCGAAGGATGATTAGGAATGACTAAAACTGGGATACAAAAGTTTATTATCAACATATAATGAATACTGATTGGAATTGGACTTTGGTGAAAGCTTATTTTATTATTTTCGAAGGCAGACTATAGTTAAATGGGCATTTAAGACACTCGATAACCAAAATTACTGCAGTTGATACTTCGTTGAAGCAAGACAGTATAAATAACAAGAGTATTAATTGAAAACACCAGATTAATACAGTGGCAAAATGGTGACCATACATTTGCATGGTCAGTATATCGAGACCTGCCAGGGTATGTAAGTTTAAGTGGTTGACTAGGGAGATCAGTGCTTTTTAATATTTTACTTCAGAAAAGATTAAATGATGATAAAAATGCATAAATTTAGTAACTCAGGAGAGATTCAAAGATATTAGGTTACATAAATTTAGTAACTAATTCTTCATAAAAATTATCATTCAAAAGTAATCTCGAATAAAATGTTTTTGTTAACGTGCACTTCTATGTTAGCGTAAGGAATTATTCTAACTATATGTATATATTTGCATCATATATATAACTGATTTTGAGCGAAGCGAAAAATCTATTTTTGGGTGAGGTAGCCATGTCGTCCTGATGGAAGTTCCTAAAGGGTAGCTTCCTAGGGTATATTTGACTACAGTGATATTCCCAGAGAATTTTACCTTAAGGTATCCAGAATTCTAACTCCTGGAGCAAATGTCCCTAAATAATCTCACAGGGATATCGCATAATATCAGAGGACGTATTCTTGACACGTCACATAGCTATCTTCACCCCGAACAGTATTAATGCTTCGAGGGGTTTAAGTGACAAGAATCTGAAACGAGAATGAAAAGAGAGCCGCTCATAAGGCATCTCTCCTATTCCGTTTCCAGTGTGTATCTGATGAAGGCGGTAGCGCCCTCTTTATTCCTTGTAGCGATATACGAGGTGCTACAGATACTGTATTATAGGGAGGGGTCAATAAGCCCTTTTACAATAAAAGGAAGGGCGGGTCCATCAGGACGACATGGCTACCTCACCCAAAAATAGATTTTTCGCTTCGCTCAAAATCCGTTTTTTGGGCTCAGGCCATGTCGTCCTGATGGAAGTTTACCAGAGCATTACTGTATCTGTGGATTCTCAATCGGTGCCGTACTCTCAAGAAAGTATTTTCCCGGTCCGTCTAGACCTAGAGACCTATGATGTTACCGTCATACATCATTTCATCTAAGCATGAACTATGTTAGTGCTTCCTGCCCCCTACAGGGAAGAGTCATACTAGACTCTGGAAAAAGTCTTGAGGAGTACATAATAACTATGGATGACAAAATGACAAGCTTGTATAGTGGTCTCGCCCTATACATTATAAAGCAAAGTTTGTATTATAAGAGTCACCAATGTCAGTATGAATTTGTGACACCTTCCCCAATGTGACTACTCATATTAACTATTGGATAATGGTTGTATCCGCATAGGAACAAATTTTGCCTCTTTGCCACTATCCCATTAGGGTACCACATCAACCCTTCCAAGGAAGGGTTAGAGTGAGTGGACTTTTGCTTGAATCAGGGAACAGTCTTAAAAGACATGCCATGATAAAAATATCCATATTTTAACCTTAATGCTCAGTACATTTCTAATAAAATGAGTGTGGGCGAATAACTATGAACTAGTTTATTAAAATTTAATAAACGTACATATCAGATCAACATTTATAAAATTTATAAAATGTGGATGATATGCGTTAAAGCCTAAAGAAAAACAGTCAACAGAAAATATTGTTTCGTCTACTAGGAAACAGATTTGCCACTTCAATTGAATTATTAATAATAATGATATAGTCTGTATACTGTTTATTTACACTAGCGTAAAAAACGCTTGGCACAAGTGTCCGTATTATGCTATAGTTCACCGACGTCAATGGAACAGTTTGTAAGGACACTTACGTGGCCTATCGCACAGTGTGTAGTAACATACAGTGACTACACACGCACCCTTTTAATTAATCGTCCCAAATTAAGTATACTGTTCCTCGCAGATTTAAAACAGAAGGTTAAAGAATTCTACCTGCTGCTACCACAGACCTCTTAAATAAGTTGCTCCACTTGCTTCACATAGTGCATAAAGAACACCTTGGATGACTACCAGCCGGTGTACAAACAAGGATGTTCAAAGTACATATAATCAAAGAAATTTTATGGAGGAGGCAACTTTCCTCGGATCATGACTAACGGGTGTACTGTCTGGATCCGTTCTGCGAATAACACGGGTGATTTTCGCCATTAGTTATAGATAACTTTGAACCCAGGGTTTCTCTTCTGAACAGATGTTCTCCCATAAAGTCTGAAGTTCTATGAAGATAGACCTTTAGGCTCTCCACTGGACATAAAGATGCATCTTCCTTCAGAGGGCAGATTCTCCAGGGACCCCACCTGTTGGTGGGTAGCTTGTTCCTGGTATGAAACGTTGGGTCTGGAAATAGATTTAGTTCTCCCTCCAAGAACTGGAAGTGGCCTTCCTCTCTAGAGAGAGCCACTATTTCACTAATTCTAGCCCCCAAAGCGAATACAAACAGAAATATGACTTAAATTCAAAACCTTCTAAGCGCATTCCTCATTGTTCATTATTTATACACAATGAAGAATCATATCTAATGACCATGCAAAGGGTCTTTGGAGGCGCTGAAGGGCTAAGCCCATCATGGGCCTTTGTAGTTCATTAAGAACGTCGTTAGAAAGGTCGACCTGTAAGGCATATGGTATCTGACTTGTCAGGGCAGGCTTGAACAATAGAATTGTGTTGGCTGCTAAGCCTTGCTCATGAAGGTGAATGAAGAATGATAAATAGGAATCTGTCGGGATTTCTTTTGGTTTCTTCGCCTTGACACAGGATAGCTATTTCTTCCCTGAAGCCTCATAATGTCTTCTGGTTTCCTCCAAAAGTCTAAACTGACTTTTAACACCGAATCTTTTTCTCATCGCTAAGGAGAGAAATCATGAGATGTAGGTTCTGTGTTTTCTGTGATGGAGCGAAGACAGTCGACTTCTGTACTCGCTGAGACACAGGGATGGATCCGGTAGCGGTACGAATTTTAGTCGTAGTTCCAATGCCAGAGGGAACCACACGCTATTTGGCCACTTGTGGGCCACTATTGCTGCTTTCCCTTTGAAGGATCTCAGCTTATCGAGAACCTTCAAAAGGAGGTTGTGCGGAGGAACAGATAAATATTGGACCATCTGTTCCAGTCTAGGGACATAGCGTCCACTGCCTCCGCTAACGGATCCTCTATGGGGACACGTAACAATCTATTTTCTTGTTGTCTTTCGTCGCAAAGAGGTCTATCTGCAGCTCCGGGACTTGGCTCGAGATGAAGGGGAACGATTCTGCGTCAAGGGACCATTCTGACTCTAAAGGTGTAAACCTGGATAGAGCGTCCGCTGTCACATTGCGGAACCCTTGAATGTGAACTGCTGACAGGTGCCATTCTCCATTCCGCCAAACGGAATATGGCCAACATCACTTGGTTGATTTGAGGTGACCTCGACCCTTGTCGATTCAGGCATCTCACTACCACCTCGCTGTCCAGAACCAGTCTCAGGTGGGTCGAGTGGCGAGGAGATACTTTCTTTAGTGTCAGAAGAACTGCCATGGCTTCTAGAAAGTTGATGTGAAATGACTTGAAAAGATTGGACCAAGCTCCTTGGTCTCTCTTCTGATGAGAGTGACCTCCCCAGCCTTCCTTTGAGGCATCTGTGTGGATAGTTACTGACGGGGGAGGAGGTTGAAGAAGTATTGATCTTTTCAACTGCTTAGCATTGGACCACGGCTTGAGAAGCGTTCGCAGTCGAGTCGGTAGAGGTCTTATTAGATCTCTTCGCGCGTTTGATGCATATTTTCTCCAGACTCCTGTTGCATCCTTTAGCTGTGCTCTTAGCACTGGGTCTGTTATCGAAGCAAACTGTAGAGAGCCCAGCACTCTCTCCTGTTTGCGTCTTGATATCCGTTTGGATTTCAATAGTCTCTTGACAGATCCTGCTATTTCTTTCCTCTTCTTCCCAGGAAAGGAAAATCGATGTGACTCCAAATTCCAGTGGATTCCCAACCACTGAAATTTTTGAGCTGGAGAAGGTCGAGACTTTTTGATGTTGATCTTGAGTCCCAGATGTTCCAGGAACTGGATCACTATCTTAGAAGCTTGCATGCATTCTGTCCCGGATGCTGCCCACACCAGCCAGTCGTCCAAGTAGGCTACTACTTGGACCCCCTTTAGGCGTAATTGATGGATGGCTGCGTTCGCGAGCTTCGTGAAAATCCTTGGGGTTATGTTTAGCCCGAAAGGCATGGTTCTGAAGGCGTAAAGTTATCAATGTAACTTGAAGCCTAGGTAGGAGGAGAGGTGACGATTAATTGGAACGTGCCAATAAGCATCAGACAAGTCTATAGAAACAGCATATGCCCTTTTGGGCAGTAGGGTCCTTATGTGTTGAAGTGTGAGCATTCTGAACTTGTAGTTCACTATGAACTTTTTGAGTGGCGACAAGTATAGAATGACTCTGAGTTTTTCTGAGTCCTTCTTTGGAACACAAAACAGCCTTCCTTGGAATTTGATGGACTTAACTTTCCGGATTACTCTTTTGTCTAAGAGCTCTTGGACATATTCTTCCAGAACGGGGGTTGATTGTTGGAAGAATTGAGGAAATTGAGGTGGAGGACTGCTCCAGCTCCAACCTAGTCCATTCTTTATTAGGCTGTGGGCCCAGGGATCGAAGGTCCAGCGATCCCTAAATAGCTGTAGTCTCTCTCCTACTGGAAGTATCTCACTTCTGCTGTTGTGGACCTGAGGCCTTGCCTCCTTGACTGCGTCCTCCCCTGGATCCCCTTCCTCTTGAAGGACGTCTAGAAGAACCTCTGGCTGTTCCTCTAGCTTTTGCATAAAAGGAAGAAGTCTGCCTTTCGAAGGCTGGGTTAAAAACTGGCGACTGTGTCGCCATTTGTTGAGGTACCAGCTGGTACGTGGTTGGAGATTGTGCCACTATCTGAGGCACCGCGGTCACAGGAAGTTGTTTTTGTTGCTGTCGGTAGGGTTTAGCCGGCTGAGAGGATGGTCTAGGCCTTTTTGTCTTCTTCTTGGGTTGGGGACCCTCATCTGGAGAAGACTTTCTTTTAAAATCTAAGCCCCACTTTTTGAGAAGGTTCCTATTCTCTGTGGCGGCCTTGTCTACTACCTCTTTAACCACTTCATTGGGAAAGAGGTCTTTACCCCAGATACGAGAGGATATCAGTCTCCTCGGTTCGTGCCTCACCGCAGCCGAGGCAAACACGAACTCTCTACAGGTGTTCCTAGCTTTAATAAAGCTATAGAGAGCCTTCGTAACTGTAGCCAGATGGGTTTTGGCCACTACCATGAACATGTCCTGGTTCTTGGGGTCACTTGCCCTCGTTTCTAATGTCATTTGCAACGACATCGATGCCACAAGTCTTTCCTTCGTCTCTTGCTCTCTGCGCAAGAGAACGTCCGACAGTTTTGGAAGTTCCTCACCAAACTGACCTTCAGCAATATCAGCTTCCAGCTTCCCAACTGAGAAGGTAAGGTGGACGTCCTTCCAGTCTTCTTGGTCCAAGGGCAAGGTCAGAGATAACGGCTTGCACTCCTCCAAGGAGGGGCATGGTTTCCCTGCCTCCACCGCCTTTAAGGCGGCCTTATATCCCTTTTCCATGAAGGGACAAGGCTCTGGTTGGAGAGGCCACAAAGGAGGGAACCTTCTTACTCAAGGCTGGCACCTTTGAGTTCGTGAAGCCCCTCTCTTTCATTGAGCCCGCTAGTAACGCCTGTGCTTTACTATGGTCAAGAACTATGACCTCCTTCGGCTTCGTCTCCTCCTTTGAGGCTGGCTCCTTCCTAAGATGGACACAGCAGTCCGGATAAGAATCTTTGTTGGGCCAAAATTCCATGTTTTCCAGGGGAATTGCTCCCAACTTTTCTGATATCACGATCTTCCCCGTTGTCATTGGCATGTGTTCGGCATACCTCCAAGGATTGGTGTCCGAGCACAAAGGAAGATCCTTCACGTTGAGTCACTTCTGTGGCCCACGTGATGCTGCAAGTCTACGTATCTCCAGTTTCATTGCAGCTTCCTTCTCATCATTCTATCTTTGAATTTGTTGGATCATCTCAACAATAGAAGAAAGAGTCCTTCCCAGTTCATCTGGGATAGCAGACGATGTAGAGGGAACAGGTTCTGGGTCCAGAACCGATGTAACCGACACCTCGTCGATTTCTTCTTCTTCTATTTGAGGAGCCTGAGACAGCTCCTCCTCCTGACCTTCTCCTAGAAGGTCTCTCTCTGTAGAATCCGACACCTCCGACATCCTATCGTCCAATTGGATGTCTTGAAGGGCGGCCGAGACTTCAGAATCTACCGGATTCTGGACAGTTGGTATCTCCACCTAAGGCTGAGGAATGACTGCATCAGCTGATGCTTTAGGGAAAAGGTATGCCCTCATCTTCTCATTTGGAAGGTAGGGGCCTGAGGTGTTTTTCTGAAAACCCCTCACCCAGGTTCGTAACTTTTCCCTGGCAGCATCCCTTGACTCCGTTGACTTAGGATTGTCAAAAGCCTCGGTAATCAGGTTAGAACATACAATACAAACCTGAGGGTCCCAATGCCGGAGATCACCTCTGGAGGCTGCGCATGCTGCGTGCCTCCTGTAAAGTTGATGTCCACAGAAGTTCTTACTGCGGACATTACAGAACACACTCCCGCACTTCGGATGGTCCTCCTGTAAAGAGAAGAAAAATCCATGAGTATCAAGTGAAGGCTCTACCGGCAGACATGGAAGGGAGACCAAGGGAGGTCTGGGGTTCACTCTGCAAAGAACAAAGGGTCTCTGCCGCCCGACATGTAATTGCCAGCCGGCAGAGAGCTGAGCCGGTCCTCCATCCTAACCTACACTAGGTACGGAAGTAGGACTGCGGCCAAAAGATAATAAAAGAAAGAGAGGTGGGGAAGGGATAAGGGTCCTATAAACTTCGTTCTAGCAAGAGACACACTCAGCAGTTAGGGAAGCTCATCCTAACCTAGAGTTGTCTATTAGGGAGGAAGACTGGCAATACTTGCTAGCCTCCTCCCAACCAGAACAAAGTTAGGTGAAGTTATTTCGCCGGGCAACAGAGAAAACTCATTCTCCAGCCCGAGAAAAACAACACAGGACAGTCTGCTAGGCCACTAGAGCAAGGAATCAGCTCTTACGGAATCCTTCCGACGTGGACTAGGGAAGCAAAGCTTCCTGTGTCCGCCCCTAACCTAGCAAAGGAGACTCAACTCATTCTCTATGCTAGGAAGAAGCAGACCACAGACTAGAAACTCTGATGTTCTGCCCTAACCCAAAAAACCAGTCACTCTGGTTATCAGGTCAGGACAGACATATCCTAGAATAGTTATACCTGAATTATTATACAGATAGAACGACTAGGATTAAGCCAAAGGCTTACAGAGGTAGAGAGGGATTGAACTAAGCCTCCGGAGGAGAAAAGAACAATCGAGGATGTGCCAAAGTATACTACTGTACCTAGGTTACTAACCTAGGTGCGATGAGAATCGATTACCTAATTCACCGAAACTCTCTCGTATACAATCTTAGAAAGAACATTCAACAATATCTTACATGTATAAAATATTTGCCTATAGCTTCAATAATATAACACTTGGAAAAACTTATATCATGCATGAAAGTACTAGGGCCAGACGCCTAGGCTACTAAGCCTCGCGAAGGGCAAGATCGGTTACCTAAATCACCGAATTAAAAACTGACGGTATAATATAAGCATTCCTAGAGGAGCTAAATGGCTAGATTATTAAAGCATAACAAACCAGGAACGTCGCTCTAGCTAACTAAATGACCCATAAATAGCGAGCGATAGCATCCAGGATGCCTCCGATAGGCAACAGCTCTTGTTTACGTTAATATCACTTTTGATTTAATTCAAAACGACAAAATCTTACATTTATACATAGTAAAGATAATACTCAACTTTCCAGAGGCAACAGAGGCCGGAGAAGTCATCAAAATGTTGAAATAAATCCAAAATAACGAGAGAACACAAGGGAAAACACCGAGTAGTAGAGCTACACGAAAAGGAATAAAGAGGGCGCTACCGCCTTCATCAGATACACACTGGTAACGGAATAGGAGAGATGCCTTATGAGCGGCTCTCTTTTCATTCTCATTTCATATTCTTGTCACTTTAACCCCTCGAAGCGTTAATACTGTTCGGGGTGAAGATAGCTATGTGACGTTTCATGAATACGTCCTCTGATATGCGATATCCCTGTGAGATTATTTAGGGATATTCGCTCCAGGAGTTAGAATTCTGGATACCTTAAGGTAAAATTCTCTGGGAATATCACTGTAGTCAAATATACCCTAGGAAGCTACCCTTTAGGAACTTCCATCAGGACGACATGGCCTGAGCCCAAATATATATATATATATAAATATATATATATATATATATATATATATATATATATATATATATATATATATATATATATATATATATATATATATATATATATATATATATATATATATATACATAACTATATAACTATTTTATATATACATTTAAATATATGTATATATATATATATATATATATATATATATATATATATATATGTGTGTGTGTGTGTGTAAAAATATTCTTGGGGAGGCCCTCCAGACCCAACACCGACACCATTATTATTATTATTATTATTATTAATATTATTATTACTTGTTAAGATACAACCCTAGTGGAAAAGCAGGATGCTATAAATCCAGGGGCTTCAACAAGGAAAGTAGCCCAGTGAGGAAAGGAAACAAGAAAAGATAAAATATTTCAAAAAACAGTAACATCAAAACAAATATTTCCTATATAAACTATAAAATCTTTAACAAAACAAGAGGAAGAGAAATAATATAGAATAGTGTGTCCGAGTGTACCCTCAAGCAAGAGAACTTAGTGCCTTTTCAAACTTTATCCCCCCCCATCCCAAAAAAAAAAAAAACGCACTTACGCTCCTGGTACATGTAACAAGGTACAATTTATAGAGGATTTATATATATAATCGGGCTTTTGCTCATCTAAAGACGTATTTGCTGTGGACATGAATACATTTTGGTTAAATTTGTAGTCCTAACGTTTTGCTTTTAGATTATTGGGATCTGCTCTACATAATTTTGTAATAAATGTTATTTGTATTTGACATATAAATACCATAACTTAGATCCTAAAAATTCGAAGAAAAATGGTGTTATTGGAAATATAGATTTTTTATGCATTAATTGAAAAAGACTAACATGAAGGTATGATTTACTAATCACACATTTCTAAAAATTCGAATATAATCCGGTGTTTCTACTTCTTGTCCAAAGATGACAGAACGCATCCCTTGTTATATTCATGTGAATGATTCTATCCAATTGGGAAAGGGTGATAGATTGATTCTTATGAAGAAATATATGAGGTAGGTATAAATTATGTTCAGTTCCGATTAAGTAAGTTTTTTGGTTATTTTTAAACCAAAATGACGTCATGGAAGGTTCCAGAATGCAAGGATTAAAGAGCTCTGCACATTGTTTATTTCCATGGCCAATAGATGGCCTTAGCAATAGAGTACCAAACTACTGATTATCCCACCATCCACTAATTATTATTTTTGTTACTTAATTTTTGTTGCAATTTGGGCACAAACTTGCTGAAAAACAGATGCATATGAACTTGGTGTTCCTTGTTGTCTGGCCACAGCTTAATTCTTCGGGAATTATGTATTTCACAATGAATATCACAGAAATATTTCCTCAGCAAACAATCGTTAGTTCAATTACATTTGGGGGTCAGGGGGTCGCCAGATATGCCACATGTACTGAAATCGGTGAGACAATCAAGTAATTACGCGGTTATTTGATCTAATTTTCAATTACCTTTTTATGAAACCTTAAGATAAATAATATGTTTTATGGTATGACATGTATTGTTAGTAAAATCTACGTAGAATAACAATATGTTTACATTCCGAACGGCATATAACGCTGGCTCCTCTAGCTCCCCCCCTTACACCGAAACGAGTTTTACCTTACCGCCAATAGATGGCAACAAAGGTACCTTTTCCCAACTAATATAGTCTATAATTTGACGACCACGTGTGTCAAAAAGTGAGGTAGGAAGGTAGAGGCTAGATAATTGGTAGTTGGTAAATTGCCCGACTATCGTTTCCTTGTTAGGAATGGATATTTTTATCAGAAAATGGTGTGATTTTTTCATATTTTATAGGAAGCAACCTGAGTTTACTTATAAAAGTGTTTTGTATTTCCTTTCTTCATCAGAACACACGAGTGTTAGGTCATGTCCCTGTACAATTGACCAAGGTAACAATCATCAGCATAGTTGAGGTTGGTGAGACGAGTTTGGGACAGCGCTGCCAAATGGAATTTCCTCGAATGGAAAATATCATTATTCATTACAGATTCAAAGCATTTAAGGAGTAATAGTTATATGCAGTATGGTGCATGACTATGGAATAATTGGATGTTCTTATAATCTGCGTAATTAACATAGACAAATCGAATTATGAAAAAGAAATTTGTCATGTTTCTGTATCTTCGCCAACGCCTGACTGTGTTGCGTCATCCACCTGCGAGTGTGTATTAGTTAATAAGGGCGCTCCAGAGTGTAAATCAGTTATAAAATAAACCTTATCATCATTTCCTTCGTAAATGTATACATGCCAGTAAACCTGTTTCTTGGTTCAATATAGGTTAAAAGAATACATTAAGTATATACAATATGTTATATTAATGTTTTCTCTTTACCAGTAACAGCCACGGTCATCCCAAGTCGATTATAGGCCAATCGTAAATATAAAAAAAACTGATTCTGAGAGAGAGAGAGAGAGAGAGAGAGAGAGAGAGAGAGAGAGGGGGGGGGGCCCGCACTAACAAGACGGGGATGGTGATGATCTCTGTAAACCTATAACAAGAAGAGCAAATGTTCATTTATATAGGTGGATTGTGGATGTTGCATCAAGCTATGAAAGATATAGGACAATTATTTATTAACATGTAGTTTTGTTAGTACAATTGATCGTGAGGTTTTTAAGGAATTTGGTCCTTGGTTTGAGTACAGGATTATAATATCTCTGGGATTAAGGAAAACTTGAATAAAGTTTTGCTCTATACAAAAGTTTGTTTCAAAGAAAGGGTTTCTTCTGTAACGATATCAAAGTCAGTTTATATCATTGCCTATAAATCAAAAGAAAGATATGCTTTTTTTATTAAATTTTTGATTCGATGGAAAGGTTAACAAAGATGATAGGTTGCTGGATCTCAAGAAAGGTTAATCGATTTTTTTTAAGTGTTAAAATTTTATTTTAAATAAGTTACTAATACCCTAAAAGTTAGGCTGGTCTAAATGTCAAATGTTTATCCTTATTGCTATCGGACATAGGTTCGAGTCCTTGGTCGGGCAGGAATAATCATCATTAAGAAATTTCCCTAAGCGTTTGAGATCCCAAGCAGAGCGAATTCGATTTGGAGGGGTAAGGGAGTGTGAGGAAGGGAAGGGAGGAAGGCAGAAACAGATAATCTCCCACCGTCACCACCCCCCACCAACCACCCTCCCAGTATTTGTAACTTATCTGAAAATTATATATATATATATATATATATATATATGTATATATATATATATATATATATATATATATGTATATATATACAGTATATATATATATATATATATATATATACATGTATATATATATTAACATATACATGTATATATATAATAACATATACTGTATATATATATATATATATATATATATATATATATATATATATATATATATATATATATATATATATATATACCACAATGGCATTTAATATTGTACCCTTTGGAATGTGTATTGACTAGAAATTCATTTATGATAAACGCTTCTGGCTGGGCAAGGATTCGAACCTACGCCATGAGCCGAAGCAATGCCTGCAGGGACGGCTTAAACAATTGGGCTATCAGGAGAGATATAAGTACATTTCAAGTCCACTGTACATATACCTGTCGAATTCAGGAATGTGTCTTAAACTTTAAATCAACCCGTCTCCATCATCATAGCTGATTAGTGAGTTTGCAACACTTGGTTATTTATGATGAATATGTATCACTAACACTTGGGATTTTAATCAATGTACAGTAGGCCTAAATATCAATCACAATGGCATTTACTATAAAATTCTACCTTTGGGAATGTATATCCACTGGGTATTCATTTACGAAAATGCTTCTGGATGAGCAAGGATTCGATCCGATGCCCTAAACCAAAACAATGCCTGGATGGATGACTTTACCAATCCAGCTATCACGAAAGGCAAGACGTATAGAATACAAGTATTCCATAGACCTTGAAGAAAGGTCATTTCAAGTCCACTTTACACATACCTGTCGAGTTCAGGAATCTGTTCTTTGACTTGAAATCAACACATCAGACTCCCATCATCCGAGTCTTTCCAAGCTTTAGCAAAAAAAAAAAAAAAAAAAAAAAAAGAAAAAAAAAAAAACTCTTACGACTCTGGAAGTTACTTCTATGGTTGAACCAAGGCCCTATAGATATACTCGGAGTACATTTAAAGTTCCTTGGATTGAACATAACGGGGACAGCGTCTTACCCGACTAACGTTTCTGAAGAGCATCATCTTAAGATGAAATCAGAACCGGAATCCGGCAACTTTAATTTTAATCCTATAATCCTATTATCCTATAATCTTGATATGTCCTTAGAGGTAGCGTTCTTGGCCCTTTAATTTTGTTATCATATGATGTGTGTTTTGACCTTAAAACAAGTTTTAAAGGGCACTCGTGAATGGCAGAGCAAGGGACAGTGGCAATCCCGTAGCCAGGACCCTCTAAGTGGGTCCTGCCCCTGGCCAGCAGGACAATGCCCCGAGAGACTAACCTTATATAATAATAGTAATGATAATAATAATAATAATAATAGTAATAATAATAATGATTACTATTATTATTATTATTATTATTATTATTATTATTATTATTATTATTATTATTATTACTAGCTAAGCTATAACCCTAATTGGAAAAGCAGGCTGCTATAAGCCCAAGGGTTCCAACAGTGAAAAATATCCCAGTGAAGAAAGGATATAAGGAAATAAAAAAACCATACGAGTAGTAATGAACAGTTAGTTTCTCACTTGTAACCCAATCAACTTCTGCCGACTTTACACTCTCCAATCCCTTCAACGCCTCTCTCCTAACCTGCATAACCTGCATTAACTTCCTTATATTAGACCTTTAACTCTTGCATTACTCAGGTTTACCTCTCTTCTACCTTTAATATTCACCAAATCTTCAAATTACTCACTCCCTCGACTCAATACTGCCATCACATCACGTTGATTGTCAACGATCTGTTTGCTTATTTTATCCTGAGATATATTTGTTCATTAATCTTTCACTCTGCATTAAAGTCCATGTAAAACCATTTTTTTTTTAG
Organism: Palaemon carinicauda; assembly: GCF_036898095.1. Taxonomy (NCBI): domain Eukaryota; kingdom Metazoa; phylum Arthropoda; class Malacostraca; order Decapoda; family Palaemonidae; genus Palaemon; species Palaemon carinicauda. Next base: position 56,621,094 of record NC_090761.1, on the reverse strand, counting down.
ATTAATCCACGTACACACACTCACACACCCACACAACACATACACACACACACACACACACACACATATATATATATATATATATATATATATATATATATATATATATATATATATATATATATATATATATATATACATATATGTATATATATATATATATATATATATACATATATATATATATATATATATATATATATATATATATATATATATATATATATATATATATATATATATATATATATACAGTATGCATATTATGTGTGTATAGAGTTTTATATAATGATTTTCCACAGATACAAAACACAATGCTAAGAAAACTACATTTTTTTTTTCATTTAACGGTACGAAAAAAAAATTACCGAAAATAAATAATTTTTAATTGAAAAGAGTAGCATACTTCGGACACCTTTGTTATGCACCTAATGTCTTCCTCGCTACTCCTATTTCTTACTTCGTTAGGTACGTCAGTTTAGTTGCTGGTACTTTTCTCAATCTCAGAGAGAGAGAGAGAGAGAGAGAGAGAGAGAGAGAGAGAGAGAGAGAGAGAGAGAGAGAGAGAGAGAAGGGCTTAAAATGGGTAAGCAAGACGGCAAGTCAGAAGAGAGGTTTTATCCTTGTGTATTTCATTGATGATATCAATTAAAAGAAAATACAACAACAACAACAACAACGACAGCAACAACAACGACAACAACAACAACAAATATAAAGGATGGTGAAACTTAGTGTTACTACCTAAAGAAATAAATGAATGAACAAACGAATAGAAAATGCTAATTACTCATTGTGGAAGTTAACAATACGCCCCAGGGCATCCTTCCCCGAATAATGAAATGCGTACAAGGTGGTTTCGAAGTGCCCGGTGGTTTCTCCCCGTGGGGCTCAGTGATCACGTTGATTTATGAGAATTTGGTCGAAAAGGCTTGGCTGCGAAGCATTTAGGTCAACAGGTCCTGCTATGCAAAAGGACTGGAGAACACCCTTGCGAACGTCAGGGTCTAATATTCACCCTCTTTGAGCCAAGGCTCAGAGCGTATAGAAATTCATGGAGATTTATGTAATCGACAAATGAATTGGCTTTTAGATATGTCATTAACATCTTTAATTGGTTTGGTTATGAAGAGAGCGTTATGTGATTCTCCCAGTCATTCTTTATATACTAGAGGTATGCTAGGTTTAAATTGGCCATTTTCTCTTTTTTTAAGCTGCTAAGTTTTAATTTTTTCCGAATGTTTTTGCCTTATTTACTAAATCTGACTTTAATTGAAAGGAGGTAAAGCATGTCACTTCTTTTCTTATTTCTTTTTTTTTCTATTTTTCTTCTCCTCGTGTTTTAGTCAAAAAGAGGCATCAAGTTGCTTGACCTGTTAAACTTAACTCTTAAAAAAAAATCCCGTCTGTGAGGAAACAGTTTCCGAAGATGCTAAACTTGGCAACTCAGTGGTACCTGTTGGAATTCTATAGCAGCGCGCTCAGATGCGTTGGTAACGGAAAACTAGCACTTCCAGTTGAAATACGAAGAATAAAACATCGCGTCGTGTCTTACCTTATGGCTAATGAGTGTGCAAAGTCAATTCATGTCAGCGGGTTTAAGGGACAAACAGTTGGACACAAGAATTCATAGTACAACTCTCTCTGAGGAAGTGCACCCAACCTAAGCCATTGTTAAAAAGAAAAAAGAAAGAAAAAAAAACAATTTCAATCGGAAATTCTCCTTAAAAATATACTGTACTCAGCCGTATTTCAGTAAAATACAGCCGACCGTAATCTTTACCCTTATTTGTTATCATCTTTTACTGGTTGGTGACCGTAATATCACTCCTTTACGTCAATATATCCGTTTTCTAAGGCAAAATTTTGAAAAGCACCCTTACTACACAGCAAAACCCCCTGTTTAGCCCAGCCCACAATCTCTTCCATCTCTCCCCACACTATCTGTTCGGTTACTCGCTGCTAAGTATGGGTGTAATAGGGTGCACTTTGGAGCGTGATGTGCCAGGGACTCCTGTGTCCAACTGTACCTTTCATATGGACATAGCAGTATTACCAATCTTTATTTTTGTCCCTTTGTATACTTGGAACAGTATATATGAACCATACAGTCATAAGACCTCAAACATTTGATTAATAAATTGATAAATTTATATATGCTAGTTAATAAAAATGTTTATACATAGACTTGAAAAACAAACTTATTCATAAGACTTATTTCCAGGCGTTTGAGAACAACACCTTTCGCTACGTGCCATCATTTTGACAGGAGTTAAAAAAGGCAAATAATTTCTTCTATCTTAGTATACATATAAACAGACCTCCTTTGCATTATCGAGTTATATATAAAGCTCAAACGATCACAAAGAGGATGCCACCCAAATATGAGCGGATACCGAGGGAACATAACGGGAATAAGTTGAGCACGAAGTTCTTACAAGATTAGTCATATCTGGGGACAAAGATATACGAAATAAACGGAAAAGCCTGTTCTTATTCCTGTGGTATTTGCATGTATTAGCAAATAATGCATATTAATTGAGTCTCTTCGCTACATTATATCAATTGATCAAATGAACAACGCGATTTCATTAAGTGGTTATTTACCAATGAGTCTCTTCCCTACATTATATAGATAGATCTCTTCAAATGAACAAGGAAATTTCAATAAGTAGTTGATTACATAATTTCTTATCTCTCTCTCTCTCTCTCTCTCTCTCTCTCTCTCTCTCTCTCTCTCTCTCTCTCTCTCTCTCTCTCTCTCAACGCCAATAACAAAATTAAACGTACTCACAAAAACAATATACTATTTTCTAGAAAAAAAAACAAAAAAGAAAAAAAAAACATTAATTTTAATAATTTTTCAGCCCCATGATAGGCTAAGTAACATCCTATCTCCACAGACACTTACATGGCAGTTATCAAAAATACTACAGATATATACGGAGTTTCGTCTATATTCTATACCGTTAAACATCTTTGATATGCATAACTTCAACTGAAGCTTAAGAAAATATCATGATATCCCCCCCTCCCCCCCCCCCAAAAAAAAAAAAAAAAATCTTTGTTTTGTTGTGAGTACTACTGTTGAAAGCCTTCTTTTCATTCTTTCTATGATATAACGATTTTATGGTAAGTCCTATAAATTATAGTTTCTTCTTTTGTATACTAATAACATCATTAGACTTCTAAACGTTCAGCATGATGACCATCATTTTTGTAACGTAAAATTACAACTCTTGATTTTGTCATTATAGCATAGAATGAAATATCCTGGCTTTAAAAACGCTGTCTCATTATATAAGTTGATGCTTCATTATATCTTGTTTCTGTATATGGGAAAAGTTTAATCAGAGTTTTGTTATTTCAATAAAGGCTGATTTATCAATTCAACCTTGTTCCTTTGATAGACATTTCAACCTTAAAGCTGCATTTTTCTTTCTTTATTTCAGATAAAATTATCATTAATCGAGTATGAATCTTTTTATTTATTTGTACATAATTAAATGTACTTTTTTAAGCTATATCAGAATGAAGAGTATTATTTATATTTTTCATCAATATAAGGTCCCTTCAATGGACGATTACTTAATAGAACGAACCTCATAAAATTTTAAACACAATTTTGTCCTTATTTCATTTTTCTCGAAACATATTCCATCGTAAAATACCGTTGAATTAAGATTTAATATTTTTCCATCTCCCTCATAGTCATATTAAATAGCATTCCAAATAAAACCTGATTATCCTGTTTTAAAACTTCACAGTAAATATCTTTTGGTAAATCCTTAACTTCCTGACACATTTTTGGCTTCTTCACTGTAACCTGATCATGATTTTGTTCACTCCTCTTTTTTTTTTTTTTTTTTTTTTGTAACCTCTTTATCCCGACTTTCTTCTTCAACTATGGCACACATTTACATTCCTATGTCCCAGTGGGTCTGGCTTCCTTGCTATAGCCATCTCTTATCCCCAGCCCATGCCAGCTATAATCTTCCTTTAATAGGAACTTTCCCCCTAAAAGGCTCCAAGAAGGGAACTGGAATTCTTTAGCACTTCACCTTCCCGTAGAAGAAGAAGAAGAAGAAGAAGAAGAAGAAGAAGAAGAAGAAGAAGAAGAAGAAGGAAGGAAGACAAATATGAAGAAGCCTCGTCCATAGCTTGACCCAGTCAGCCTAGAAAAAAAAGGGGTTAGCAGGGTTGGTGGGTGTCCCCTATCTCTCTCTCTCTCTCTCTCTCTCTCTCTCTCTCTCTCTCTCTCTCTCTCTCTCTCTCAAGGAAGCCCGCCTATAAAAACCCCGCGATGCCCTTCCCACTGAATAGTTGAGAGAGAATATCACTCAGTGTCTGGATCTCCCGAGGAGGACTTCTTTTCATTTCGTTTGTAGCACTACTTGAGAGCTCAAGGAGGAAGAAGGTAGGGAAGGCTCGAGTTTGAGAGTGAGTGTCTGTAGAGACAATTTTTTTTCAAGTTGAACCTTGAGTCGATACTTGAGTTTATTGAGTTTTTTTTTTAAGATTTGAACTTTAATATGATACTGGAGTTCATTGCGTTCATTATCGTTTGTTTTTTAAGTTAAAGATTAAGATGGTGCTCGAGTTCATTGCATTCTGTTTTCTAAAGTTAAACCTTGAGTGGATACTTGAGTTTATTGCGTTCGTTTTTTTTAGATTTAAACTTTAATTGGATACTGGAGTTATTTGCGTTCATTATCGTTCGTTTTTTAAGTTAAACCTTAAGATGATGCTAGAGTTTATTGCGTTCTATTTTCTAAAGTTAAACCTTGAGTGGATAATTGAGTTTATTGCGTTTGGTTTTCTTTATTGATTTAAACTTTAATTGAATACTGGGGTTCATTACGTTCATTGTCCTTCGTTTTTTTTTTTTTTTTTTTTTTTTTTTTTTTTTTTTTTTTTTTAAGTTGAGCCTTAAGATGATACTGGGGTTTACTGCGTTCGATTTTTTAAAGTTAAACCTTTAGTGGATACTTGAATTTATCACGTTCATTGACGTTGTTTTTCTTAAAGATAAACCTTCAATGGATACTTGAGTTTATTGCGTTCATTAACGTTTTTCTTTTAAGATAAACCTTAAGTGGATACTAGAGTTTAGTGCGTTAATTGGCGTTTTATTTTATCAAGTTGAACCTTAAGTGGATACTGGAGTTTATTGCGTTCATTGAAGTTTTTTTTTTCTTTTTAAGATAAACCTTAAATGGATAGTGGCGGTTATTGCATCCATCAGCGTTTTATTTATCATTTTAAACGTACGTTCTATTTTTTCAAGTTAAACTTCAAGTGGATACTGAAGTTTATTGCATTCATTAAAGTCTTTTTTAATTAAACCTTAAATGGATACTGGAGTTTATTGCGTTTATTATTTCAGTGTCAATGACCTTATATGTCAGGATGCCAAAAAACCGTAAATCAATCAATCTAAACATCTTTATGGAACTTCACTACAAAAACTTATCGATTAAAACTCATTGTAGAGACATTCAACAGAAAAGAAAACTTAATTTTTTTGAATGCTATTATTTCATGAAATTGTGTGATACAACAGTACATTGTAGAAAAAATGGGGCAAAATGAGTCTATAGCAAATGTACATGAAATTTACGTATATTTTCGTTAGTGCCAAAACGTCATTATCCAATTCTAGTTAACTTAATTTTCCTATGATAATATGAACTAAAGCCTTTAGTATTATTATTTTTTCGTTCCTAGTTTCAAATAAAATCAACGAGAGGAATCATCTTCGAGCTAAATTCTTAATGGATGTTATCAAAATATATATATCTGTATTTTAGTCCTGACCAAAATTGCAAACATTATCCATTACGTATAAGAAATGTTTCTGCTTTTATCCCTAACAAGAAAGCTAAGTATTTTATTTTGTTTATAAGAAACTTTTCTGATTTTTATCACTAGCAAAAAAGGCAAATATTTTATTTTATTTATAACAAATGTTTCTGTTTTTATCCCTACCAGAAAGCGCAAACATTGCCCCTTACGTATAATTTTTTTTTTTTTAGCTTTAACAATAACCTGAAACCTTTCCCTGTACGTATAATAAATATTTTAGATTTATTGATAAGCGCAAACATTGCCCCTTACGTATGAAAAATGTTTTTAATTTTAGTTTTAACATTAAGCTCAAACATTTTCCTCTACGTATAAAAATTTTTTAATTCTATCAATAAGCGCAAACATTGCCCCTAACGTATAACGATTTTTTTTAGCTTTAACAATAAGAAAAAAATATTTACTCATACGTTTAAGAAATTTTTTCTGGTTCACCATTGATTTAGTGGTTAAAATACGATTGTGGCAGTAGGCATTGACTCTTTTATTTCCTTGGATCTAAACCATGTTAAGATGAAGTTTTATATTGAAATGAAAAAAAAAAATAAGATTACTCACGATTACCAACAAGACATACAACGATTACCGTTAAAGTATTCTATTTTCAAATGCGTAACTATAATAAACCGGGTTCATTTAGGGTAGAGCATGTAATGAACTTAAATTGAAAGTTTTTTTTTTTGAGTTATAAATATATACTGAAAACCTGAATTAACATTGCAAAAGACCATTATAAGACATTTATATTCTCTCTCTCTCTCTCTCTCTCTCTCTCTCTCTCTCTCTCTCTCTTTCAATGCCAATAATATTCAACAAGTACAGAGAAACAATACACTCTTACTCAACGAAAAAAAAATCTTTTAATCATTTTGCCATCTTCTCTCTCTCTCTCTCTCTCTCTCTCTCTCTCTCTCTCTCTCTCACAACACCAATAACAAAATTCAACATACTGTACACACAGAAACAATATACTTTTTTCTAAGACAAAAAAAAACTTTAATCCTTTTTCCATCCGTAGTATAGGTTCTCTCTCTCTCTCTCTCTCTCTCTCTCTCTCTCTCTCTCTCTATATCTCTCTCTCTCTCTCTCTCTCTCTCTCTCTCTCGCACAACACCAAAAACAAAATTCAACATACACAAAGAAACAGCATACCCTTTCCTAATACAAAAAAAAAAAAAAAAAAAAAATTAAGATTTATCTTAGTAACAGCAATAACAAAATTCAACTTAAACACAAAAACAATATGCTTTTTTCTAAGACACACACACAAAAAGAAAATTATTTCAATAATTTTTCCAGCGCCATGATAGGCTAAGTAACATCCTATCTCCACTTACATACCAGTTATCAAACATACTACAGATATGGAGTTTCGTCCATAGTCTATACCGTTAAGATTCCCTACAAGACTCGAGGGAAGGTCGAGGGAGGTCAGCAGGGGGTCACATTTTTCTGAACATCAAGGGGTGACGTAATATGATTCCACTGTCTGTCTACTCTCTATGGCATAGCAGCGCCGAGTTACGTAAAGCGGGATTTACCAGTTTAAAGGTTTAAAAGCTGTTCATGAATTGCAGAGGCAACGGACAGGAACATTGCCCTATCAAGCAGGACAATGCCCTAGAGACTGACCATATTTACATGTGATCAGCGCCCAACCCCTCTCCACCCAAGCAGTGCCAGGCAATGGCTGCTGATGACTCAGCAGATAGACCTATAGGCTGACCCAAACCCTCCCCCCTCTTTAGCTCACAAGAATGGCGAAGTTACAGCAACCAAAGGAACTAATGAGTTTGAACGGGACTCAAACCCCAATTTGGTAATCACCAGGCAAGGACGCTACCACCAGGCCACCAGGGTTTGTGGAACCCGCTTGTCGAAGAAGTGGAATCAGACATAAATGCATAAGGTTTGTGTACAATGAAGTCTTACCCACAAAAGTCAGGCGAGAACAGACTTTCTTCAAACCGTTCGACGAACGTGTTCGATAACCAAATACCTCGTTCACATGTTCGAATATCACTTCAAACACTGTTCGAATGTGTAAACCCGCCTTACGGCAGGTCAAGTCGGTTCTGGAGGTGAATGGGAAGAAGGAAAAGACAAACCGGACCTCAGGACATGTTTGTTTAAAAAAAAAGAAAACAGAAAAAAAAAAGTCAGAGCTGTATGGGAATTCGTTTGTATGTTAAAGATCTTGTTCATAACGGACTGAGTGAAATTCGTTATTGGGATAAGTAAGAAAAAATAAAAGATATAAAGGAAAATTAGTTGTAATTTGATGAAATTTTGAATCTGGTCTTTTTTCAAATTAATTTTTTTGTGACGGGTTAACTTTTTATTCATAGCGGTATATGAATTCGTTTGTAGTGTATATTTAAGATCTTGTTATGAACGAAATAAGATAAGTTCGTTTCTAGAATACATTAAAGAGAATCATCAGTAGAAATCATACGGTTTTGATAGCCGACAGAATTTAGAATCTAATAATTTTTTTTTATCTAAATGAGCCAATCAGAGAGAAAATACTCTCTGGTAGTTCAAAAAAAAATCTATTAGAGCTCATCAAAACCTAAAACAAGTAAAGTGTGAAAATGGAAATCTATTCAATAAAACGAATATATACAAAATTCAAGAAGTAAATGCTAAGATGAAAAACAAACAATCACTCTTTTGAGTGACAATTTTCTCAGAGGTGTGACCAAGAACAACAAAATCGTAACCCAGTCTCGGGTGTAACTTCAACATTATTCGAAAGAATGTTCTTGCCAACGCCCTCTTAAAGAAAGTCTCTCTGATCGACAAATACATCAAAGACGAAAATACAGAAAAGAAGAAAAAATAAAAACAGAGACAGTTACATTATCCGGTCAGAAAAGGTTTGGATTAAGGAAATGTCGAAAGCAGCTGAATAATGCAAGGTTCTTCCTCTTTTTTTTGTTAAAGTTTTTATAGTTTATATAGGAAATATATATACTTTTATGTTACTGTTCTTAAAATATTTTATTTTTCCTTATTTCCTTTCCTCACTGGGCTATTTTCCCTGCTGGGACCCCTGGGCTTACAGCATTCTGTTTTTCCAGCTAGGGTTGTAGCTTAGCAAGTAATAATAATAATGATATTTCTTCGTTTCTCTAATGGTGCTTTCTTATACAGTTCTCCAACTGTAGACTGTTTATGTGTGGTAGCCAGAACTAAGCAAAGCGATAATCATCATATTAATTTTTAAGATATACCTATAAACATTGGAGTATTAAACGGACTGGAAAAATAAGTTAAAATATTCTAGATGCAATTTACAGTACTGATACAAAACACACACACAAAAAAAAAAAAAAAAAACTAATTTATATACAGACAAAAAGGGATTTTCAATCAAAGCCTGCACAGAGGTTCGTAACTAAAAGTTAGATCTTCAACTGTAATGGAGGCAAAACTAGGCAAATTGATAATTAACATATTAATTTGCAAGAGGTAACGTTTAACAGTATAATATTTAACAATGGTATAGGAAAATAAGTTCATTTATTCTGGACGCAATACACAGTACTGTTATAACCCATATAAAAAGTAGTATATTTATCAAGAAAAAGGACTGACTTCTTGACTCGAACGCAATGCAGATTACCGTTACAAAAACTAAAAGCTAAAAATGAATTTAACAGAATCTATCTGTTGACCTTTGATGTTTTAGAGGGAATTAAGATTTATTTCATGTCTACGATACACTTTGAGATGCAATTGTCTTCTTTCAAAATTATTCAATGATGGAAAAGCTTAATATTTTATTTTTACTCTTACAATTTCACTATCTCTTTATAACATACTCTAGAAAAAAGGTCTCTCTCTCTCTCTCTCTCTCTCTCTCTCTCTCTCTCTCAGCAGAGGAAAAGTTTCTGGTTTCTTTAGGCTATTAGCGAGATTGGTTAGCGAGTCTTTAGTACCCTTATAAGGATATTCACTTGCGGTACTTCCATGAATACTGGAATACTGGATTTGCACACGACAGCTTCGGTTAAACGCAACGATGGGAATGTAGAAAAGGTGTCCTGTTATGGTGGCCAATGTGGTAACGTCCCTGACTAGTGAACGCCAAAATTTGTTTCGAGTCCAGCTCAAACTCTTTACTTCCTTTGGTTGCTGCAACCTCACCATCCTTGTGAACTAGGGATGTGGTGTTTGGGGGAGCCTATAAGTCTATCTGCTGAGTCCTTGGTCCTACCTTGGGTGAAGAGGGGACTTAGGCGCTGATCATATGTATATATAGTCAACCTCTAAGGCATTCTCCTACTTGATAGGGCAATGTCACTGTCCCTTGCTTCTACCATTCATGGCGGCCTTTAAACCTTTATGTGTCCTAGTGAAATGTGAATCAACTACTACGATGATTATAACTTACGGAACTCATCACTTCATATGCTAATGGAAAGAGGGACTTTACGTCTTCTTTCAAGCTTTAAAAACTATAAAAAAAAAATAAAGGAAGAAAGGCGAGAGGCGATAGAAGATATTCCCGCCTCTTCAAGAGAGAATGGTTATATAGGTTAAGAAATACAGAAAACCATGATTTCATGAAATGATAGCACGGTGAAACCTTGCTACCATAATGAGAGAGAGAGAGAGAGAGAGAGAGAGAGAGAGAGGTGGTAAACTAAAACAGTATAAAGCGGTAAAAGATTACTGAAGATAGAGCTATATAACCTTCTTCGTTTTATTTCTATTGCTCCATTTGTTGATGAAATAAAATAACCCTTATACCAACGATGAACCTTGTTGGAACAAAGCTTTCTTCTTAAATATAATAAATACAAAGATGGAACTATCTCAAGAACAAACAGAATAAACAGAACGGAAGAACATCTATAGAATAATAATAAAAAAGTTTCTTGATCACACTACCCTCTGTATATCTTGATTGATAGTTGGCTACAGGATGTTCACGCTTATACGCTCGACTTGTGAAAGCTGTTAAAAGGGTATTATCATGGTAATTCAACAGTGGTACTGCGAAGTACTGTAGTCTCTCTCTCTCTCTCTCTCTCTCTCTCTCTCTGAGTTAATTCAAAAGTGGTAATGTGAAGTACTGTAGTCTCATCAAAAACTCTCTCTCTCTCTCTCTCTCTCTCTCTCTCTCTGAGCTAATTCATACAGTGGTAATGGGAAGTACTGTTGTCTCCTTAATGCCAGTCTCTCTCTCTCTCTCTCTCTCTCTCTCTCTCTCTCTTGGAACTAATTCGTACCGTGGTAATGCGAAGTATTGTTGTCACATTTAAGTCTCTCTCTCTCTCTCTCTCTCTCTCTCTCTCTCTCTCAGAGCTTATCCGTTTTCTCCCTATAACTAACATAGATAACAGCATCCGACAAAGAAAAGAGAAAAGGCTCTTTGAGTTAATACCTCCAGACTCCGATAGGCGGAACCACTCTAGAGGTAATTCTACGGGTATATTCTTTCCCTGGGCATTAACCTCGACCTTTCCACTGCATAAATACTGAGGCCTTCCACCCATCGGGTTTCTTAAGGGTCGCGTTCAAGGAAGTTCTGGCGCGTTCACCAGCATAAAGAGGTGTTTCTCCCATACACTGGAACCGTTACTTGTGGATCCGTGCGTTCTTCCGGTCAGTGTGAAACGCATCGGGTATGCCAGTAAAGATGTAAAATATCATTAAATGGTCATCCTTTCTGAGCTACACTGTTAAGAATTTGCAGTAAAAAATGGTAAAAATCTTGGAATAAATCTTGCAGGATATTTGCCGTTTTAAAAACGGATATATTGATGTAAAGGAATGATATTATGGTCAACAACCCGTAAAATATAATAGCGAAGTACGGTAAAATTACGGTCGCCTGTATTTTACTGAAATACGGGTGATAACAGTCTATTTTTACGGAGAATTTCCGATTAAAACTGCGGTTTTTTAACAGTAAGTTACAACGCAAATATGATTTATGATTTTGAAATTATTTTTGCTTCTCAGTTTCTCGCTATGCAAATCAAGTGCATTAAATGTTTAGCATCTCTGAGTAAACAGGATTTAAAAATATCTTTGCTTTTTAATATCTTAACAGGCGATGCCTAAGCTCTATTTACACTTGCACAACGCCAGCAGCCTCAGGCTTATGCAAATTAATTTCTATGTTCTTACCGCTAGTTTTGTCTGTTGATGCCTTAGGCCCATGTTCACCCACATAAACATGCCCGTTCATTCCTCTCCGTCTAATAAGGAAGCTCCTAAAGAAGTGGGTCAGTGGGAAGAGGTCGGGACAGCTAAGTCTTTCGTAATATCCCACTTAACAGAATGAACAATAAAGTCTTCGGAATTCTGTGTTAAGAGACGCTGCTTAATTCGGACACATTAAATGAATAAAATAAGTCCATCTTATTGATTAGTTTCATAAGTTTATGAAGATATGCTACTTTATTTGGATTTTTACTTAATTTTTTTTTTTAATTGCTTGTATTCGTTTTGTGACAATTGTTTCATGGAATGATTTCTTTTTAGCGTAGGTTGCTTAAATTGCTTAATTAATAGACGAATGAGATTAAAGAGAAGATAGAGCAATATTTGTTAACTTTTTCAAAAACCAGAATTGATAACAAATACCCTAGTTTTTTTTTTTTTTTTTTTTTTTTTTTTTTTTTTTTTTTTTTTTTTTTTTAAAAAGAACTTTGCCCGTTTTAGCAAGTTATGAGATACTGCAGTATAGTATATGATGAGACAACATATCAACATATAATGGAACTCAATTGAAAATAGTTGAAGACGGTATACGAAGGACAATATGTAGCCACTGCGTATATTTTAGTGTATAGATTTATATATTTTTTTTCTTGCCAACATATGAAAAATTACGCAAACGTTTATTAAATATATTCTTCCAACAGTTTCATGATTATTGTTGCTAAAATGTTAAAAAAAAAGTAATAAAAATAATCTTTGGATGAGCACTCAAACGAGGTATGCCCTCTAAATAGTTAAGAAATTAACCATGCTAACCGTATTTTAATCAGTCATTTATTAGATTCTCCTAACAGCTTCATGAATAATATTGCTAAAACAAATACGTTAGAATAATCTTTGGATAAGCAAAAAGAGCACATAGACTTTATAAATATTTAGGAAATTAACGACGCTAATCCTGTATTAATTCGTCCTTTATGTGAGCGCGCATGCGCGAATGTACGAAAATATCCTACTAAAATATCTTTTATTTTTTCCCATCAACTAAACCAGTTCTTTTCATCTCTCGTTTCCCAGGGAGCAAAATGAGACCGCGGGCTTATATCGTATTACTGGTGTGTCTGGGCCTCTCTGTGGCCACACCTCCTTCTTCGTCTGCAGAGTCAACTTCTTCTTCACCCAAGAAACCCCTTCACCCCCACCCTCAGGATAACTCGAAGGTTTTCATGAAGAGAGACTTCAAAGGACCGGTAAGAATACATTTCGTGTTTTTTAATTTTGTTAAGTATATTTTTTTCTAATTTTCTTCAATGGTATATTTCATTTTGTGGTATTAAGGGTGATGATTTATTAAGTGGGGTTTCTTTGCTTATTTTTTTTTATTATGTCGTTACAGAAGAAACTGTTCTTCCTTTAGAAAAAAAATTGTACATAGCAAAGATTTACATTCTCAATAATTCAGGAGACAATTACATTTCTGCTAAGACAAATTATGACAAATAATTTTTGCACAGTAGAGCAAATATATCCTTCTAAGGACTAGGTCTATAAACTGTCTTTATAATATCAATACCAATGGGATTGGCAGATCAGACCTGCCAAGGCCTATAGAAAACACGAAAGGGGAAGTGGAAGGGAAAAGAATGGGCTTTAAGATTGGGCCTACCTCCTATAGAAGGAAATGCTCTTGGAAAACAGAAGCAAGTAATGAATTCCTAAGCCTAAAATGAAGCTTGATTTGAAACGAGCTTGAAAATACTTAGGAGGAAATATAATACTCGCACAATTTTCTTTGACGATTGGTAGATATGCTGTTGTGGAAAATTTTAATATAGATTTTAGTAACTCTCAACTTAAAGTAGGCCTATTGGAACTTCTCAATCCCAGATAAAGACATATTTAAAAGTTAAGAACCTAATCTTTAAAATAATCACTGATAAACGCATAGAATTCCTGACAAGGAAATATGAAAAAACGTATAACTAATACGTACACTGTTAAAAAATAACGTAATTTTAATCGGAAATTCTCCGTATAAATATAGTGTTCTCAGCCGTATTTCAGAAAATACAGGAGACCGTAATTTTACTCTATTATGTTATTATCTTTTACGGGATGTTGACCGTAATATCACTCCTTTACGTCAATATATCCATTTTAAAGCGGTGAATTCCTGACAACATTTGTTACAGGATTTTTATAGTTTTTTACAGCAAATTGTTAACACGGTATTGAATTATGCAACTATCAATACATTCAATGCCTGTCTCATGTAATATCTGACATGAATTAACTCCTGATCTATTCATTCCTGACGCAGGAAGCAGGACTTCCCTTAGACAGCTATGCCGCCCCCGTGTCAGACAGCTACGCCGCCCCTCACGTAGATAGCTACGCAGCTCCTCCACCCCAGGGTGATAATGGATACTACTATTACTACCATCCTGTCGAAGAGGAAGGCAGTTACAAATACGGAGGATATGAAGACGATAAGGGCTGTTTTGGCGGTAAAGTAAGTACAGAATTTCACCTCTATAATTTTTCCATTTTTTATTTCTGATAGTTTTATTGTAGATAATTCTCTCCCTCTTTTAGTCTAGCTGGAGTCAGATTGCTTTCTTGATACTACGCCTTTGCTGCTGTCTATTGGTTTCTAGTAACTTCTGTCTTTAATATCTATCTATTATTGTCTACGTAGCTTCTGATGTTTCCCTAATATATAATTCTCCCTCTTTAAGTCTAGCTGGAATCAGAATGATTTCTCGATACTATGCCATTTTATCCATTTATTATTGTCTTCTTAATTACTGTCTTTCGCTCATTATCTATATTTATTATTGTCGATAACTGGAAATCTATTGGATGCAATATTGAAGTAATAATAATTCATAGTCTCGCTTTGTTGCTAAATGAAATCTTCTATAAATTCTGTGAATAATGAAACTATTGCATTTACCAATTGAATTGGTAATTTTCCCTGTACATGAGACAAGATTTTATGCTAAACATTTACGGGCACCTTTCTCGCTTTTCTGACGATTTAACTAAAAATAATTAAGACAAAATTTGCATTAACCCTTTTACCACCAAGGTATTTGGAACTTTCCAACCCTTAACCCCCAGGCGTTTTCTTTTTCAAGCACATATTGCAATATATATTTTTTTTAAATTGCTCTAATAGCCTTAATTTACGTCATAGAGAGGCCAGGTTGGTCTCATTCTTTTGGAAAATGCCTGAAGTTTTTCATAAAATTATAAATAATTTGCAATAAAATGTAAATAGCTGGTTTTAAGCATACATACCTCCATAAGTAAACAAAAGGTCTTAATCCAAACTTGCATAGTGTCCATTAAGGGGCCGTTGTTCTCTTGATAAGACATTTGGAGTAGACTCAGACCAGATGATGCAGTAGATTTTGTGAACTGTAGGTAGAGAAGTAAAAAATTATTAGACAAAAAAAAAAAAACAGAAAAATTAGGTGTTTAAACTGTATTTAAAAATAAGATTCAATTTGAATAACCTTAGATGTAACATTCTTCAATATTGATGTAATTTTATGGCTGTTTTCAAGTCAAGAAATTAAGCCAGAGTAAAGCTGACAAAGAATTCTTTTATTTTTTTTTATTTTTTTTTATTTTTTTTTTTTTTTTGTAAATTCACAAATAGTTTTTGTAAGCTGCATTTTATTCATGATTATATGAGGCACAAGGATATACCAGACGAGGTTGAGACACTATTCACCTTTATTCAATTGAATTGTGAAAGCAGAATTATTCTTTTATTACTAAATTGAAAAATCATTCGATACGTCTTGCTGTTTCTAATTCGTGTAATACAGTTTTTCTCTTATGAATATATAAATTCTCTCTCTCTCTCTCTCTCTCTCTCTCTCTCTCTCTCTCAGCTTACACACCTACCCCGACATACAGTAGCCGACCTACCAACTTTTTCTTTCTCTGTTTACTGTGTAAACAACCACTCTCTCTCTCTCTCTCTCTCTCTCTCTCTCTCTCTCTCTCTTAATTCTTCTTCCCAGCCTACATACCTACCCAAACAACCCGTGTCCCACCCACCAACTCCTTGTTCTGTTTACTTTATAAACAGCCTTACAGCGCCTTTCTGTTTACCAAGACCCCATAGCGAACAACTCTCTCTTTAAACAATGTCAACCACCTGACAATTCTCTCTCTCCTCTCCCCCCAACAGGCATTACTGGCTCCACTCATCTTGATCGACATCTTCGTAGGAATCCTAGCAGCCGAAGCCATCGGACTCATTCCAAAAATCGAGCTGCCTCCTATTCAGATTCCAGCCCTCCCGGCGCTACCTGGATTCGATTTAGCCAACCTGGCTAACTTGGGTTTAGTTAAACCCGAGCTCATCGGCTTAGATAAACCTGATTTATTGGGTCTTGATAAACCTAATATTTTCGGCAAGAGTAATAAAGATGAGAATTATACCTTGACGGATTATGTTCCTTGGGGAGTTATCGGCAAGGTAAGTCTTTTAAGTTTTTATTTAATTTCCTTGATTTCGAGCTGTTTGTCTTTTGATTTTAGAAAAAAAAAAATATTTCGAGCTGTTTTATATTTATTTTTTTAGTTCAGTCTTTGATATCTTCTATACATATTCTTTTTAGACTTTTATCGTTACATGAAAACGTTACTAAATTGCCTTTATGAGATAAAGTTCGCGGCTAACTTTGAAGATATTATTATTATTATTATTATTATT
Source organism: Palaemon carinicauda (assembly GCF_036898095.1). NCBI lineage: Eukaryota > Metazoa > Arthropoda > Malacostraca > Decapoda > Palaemonidae > Palaemon > Palaemon carinicauda. The sequence goes on along the minus strand of NC_090761.1, from coordinate 56,604,314 downwards.
TTTATTATTATTATTATTATTATTATTATTATTATTATTATTATTATTATTATTTGAAATAAAAGAGTAATACATTGATATATACAAGTGTAGTCCATGATGTTTTTATTTACAAATTCACCTAGAATTATATGGCATAATGGATAAAATACATGAGAATATATATATATATATATATATATATAGATATATACATATATGTATATATATACATATGTATATATACATACATATATATATATATATATATATATATAAAATCTAAATAGGAGAATGTCTGTCCCAATCAATGACATAATTAAATCATTACAAACATTTTCAGCTGACAACTGTTGTGTCAGACGCAATTGAGACAGACGAATGCTCAGCCAGACTGGTCTGCGAGACGGGCAAATACGCCGAAGGATACGACATGATGCTTGGGTAAGAGATAGAGAGACAGAGAGACAGAAACACAGACAGAAACACAGACATATTCTAATATCATTAGCAAGATTGTGAGGGTAAGAGACAGAGAGACAGGCAGAAGCACAGACAGAATTCTAATATCTTTAGCAAGAGCATAAGGGTAAGAGACAGACAGACAGAAACACAGGCAGAATTCTAATATCATTAGCAAGATCGTGAGGGTAAGAGACAGACAAAACCACAGACAGAAACACAAGCAGAATTTTATTATCATTAGCAAGATCGTGAGGGTAAGAGACAGACAAAACCACAGACAGAAGCACAGACAGAATTCTAATATCTTTAGCAAGAGCATAAGGGTAAGAGACAGAGATACAGACAGAAACACAGACAGTATTCTAATATCATTTGCAAGAGCGTGAGAGTAAGAGTAAGAGACAGAGAGACAAAAACACAGACAGAAACACAAACAGAATTACAATATCATTAGCAACAGCGTAAGGGTAAGGAAACACAGACATAAAGACAGAATTCTAATACCATTAGCAAGAGAGTGAGGGGAAGGGACAGAGAGACACAAAAACAGACAGAAACACAGACAGAATTCTAATATCCTTATCGAGAACGTAAGAGTAAGAGACAGATAGACGGAGACACAGATATAATCACAGACAGTATTCTAATATCATTAGCAAGAGCGTGACAAAATCGCATAGCTATATATCCCACTGTTTACTTTTCTAACATCGTTATTTATCTTCTACCTTACAGAGTGATGGAAGTCTTCGCGCCTTTAGTGTACCAAAATAAAATCAAGATTTTCAAGGACTCGGCTCTGAAGAAATCCAACTGCAAGGTTTACAGATGTGGTTACGTCGATGGAAATGAGCTTTGATAGGTTGGAAATAGGTTGAACATGATGGTTGGAGTGAGATGCTTTGAATAGTGAGCCACGTGATGGATTTTTTCATGTGGATTGACATTGATTTGTGGTTTTGGATTACACCCAATTTTGTGAAGTTTCGTAGAATAATTCAAAGTAAATTGAACATTCAAAGTGTATTAATTAACGGAAAACGTGAATTTCAGACCACTAAAGATTAATTTTTTCAAAGCTTCTTAGTGTAATTCAAAGTAAACTGTGCCTCTAAAGTATACCAATTAACGAAATGCGTTAATTATAAGCGACGAGATGAATAATCATAATCATAAGTACCTCGTCACTAATCATTCAGATATTAATTAAGAAAATAAATCAATTGAAAAATCACCTCTCTTTCAAAGGCTCAAATATTGCTCTTGTTTCAAACACTAAAAAAAACATTTTATTTTTATAGTTTTTTATAATTATATTAAGACATGGCTGCTAGCTCCTCGCCATTCTATACCATAATTGCCCTCCACCATAACCAATTATGGATAAAGTAATTAGCTCAATGCTAATATCAACTAGGATATGATATCATTTAGGTATGGAACCTTACAAACATGGAGAGATTCTTCACTACAAGAATCCCTAACTTATTTATTTGATTATTTAACTTATGATCATCTTATTTATTTGCAATATTCATTTACCTCCTGTTTACAATATCAATTATCTCATCATCTCACTATGACTTGACTTAAGATGATTTTGTTTTTCGAGACTGACTCAAGACTCTTTCACTTGGAATTTTCCCGTTTGTTGGAGCCAATTGGACCGACATTTCAACTCAAAGATCTCAGCTAATGAATAAGTGTATGTGTGGCTTTTCTCTTTATATATATATATATATATATATATATATATATATATATATATATATATATATATATATATATATATATATATATATATATATATATATATATATATATATATCATATATATATATATATATATATATATATATATATATATATATATATATATATATATATACATATATACTGTACATGTGAATTAGAGACCTAGTATAGCACTGACATATCCGAAAACATATATGTACATACGTTTATATACATATCATAAGCGTTTCATTTTTGTAACAATTCAGCATTTAAAGGCTATTTTGCAACTAATTTTTAGTAAAATCCTGAAGTTTTAGACTTTTTGCAGGTAGTCCAAATTTGGAGTAAAAAGAAGAAATTATCATATTGCTTTTGATGATAGGGAATAAACATTAAAAATGTCTCGTAGACCTAATTAAAAATTATGTTTACGTTATCCTGTTATCAAAATATTGTATTTGATATTGTAGTGATTGTATTCTGGTATCAATGGGAATTCATTCTTTGACGTAAGACTTATACACTTTTTTTAAGCTCAACAATATTGACATAAACTGACTGCTGTGTTGTTTGTTGTTTAATTGTTTTTGTAATTGTCCTCATAACTTGTTACAGTGCCATAATAAAAAGAAATGTTATTTATTAGTTTTGTTAGTATCCTATTTCTTTCGTTTTTAAGATGAAAGCTAAGTGTAACTTAAGAAATTACAAAACATAGTAAACAGAGGAGCAAGACTGATAAAAGGTGTCCCACCTCGAGAAATATGACTCCTATACTAATTGATTTACACTGGTTGCCTACTAAAATATGTACAATAACCAGTCAAGTATTCAAAATATCTATCAGGATGCCAGAAAACCTCAAATCAATCAATCAATCAATCAGAATATCTAAGAGAGTTGCTACATACTGTGCAGCCAACAAATCATGTTGACACGACAAAAGTTACAGATGGTTTCAGATTATTCGAACCTACTATGAGATTCAGGGCCTCTGTAACACGGTTTTTTCGCAATATTTTTTTATCTATGAATTTCATAAATATAACGCTTCTTCAGAATGCACATTATATCTACACATAAATTTTGACTATATTCTGCATTACGTAGGCTGAATAAATTTGGTACTTATAATGTAAAAGTGACTTTACTCAGAGAAAAGGTTTCGAACGCACTCGTTACGTAACTTATGACGGCATTTCTTCCCTCTTTCTCGATCGATGATTGGCTATACGTAACGAAGGCTATACCTCTGCCAACAATGACACAAAAGTTGAAATAAAAGCAAAGCAGTACACCTTTATGAACTCTGAAACCTCTCCACTGATAATTGTCATAATGAACAAACCAATAAAATATGTTAATAAATACAAAAACACTTCGCTTATTAGTCTAACTCCAAACAAGTTTCCTAAAAAATTACAGTCTACTTTATAGGTCACAATCAGATTGACAAGGTGTAGGGAATAGTTGTTAATTTTCAAAAACGTAGTAGACAAGCTTGATTTGATAACTACTATATCCCATGTCAAGCAATTTTTATTTATTGTCTATCTACCTAACTATTTACTGTAAAAAAAAAAATTAAATAGACGGTACTGTATTTTGGCTTTAAACCTTCACCAATAATTATCGTCAGAATGATGACTTCATGAGGCTCCACTCACTTTGGCCTGGTTATAATTCAGGATAACACTGAAGGCTATCTTGGGCATTGTTGGATCAGAAAATTTAAATTCTGGCTATAAAAGCTCATTTCTCGAGTAGTTGTAAGAAGTGCTAAATGATCCTCAAGGATCCCAGCAGTTGGCCTAAACGTTTAATTCATGTATACTACTGTTGTGGCACTACTGCTACAGTAGTATTACAACGCTAGCACAGATACCCCACCCACATTTATGTATCGTTCCGCCATTCATAAAGTCTTTGTAGTGTTTTTACACTGTGCAATAAGCCATGGCCTACTCAGAAATTAAGTTTAACATTAGATGATAGGTTATTTCATTAAGCTGACAAATTATGGCAACTGGGTATGTTATTGCCGATGTTGAAGCTAAAGATAAAGTATGGTATCATTCCTTCATTGCATTATCATCTTTACTACTATTTGTTTTGCTACATGTAATTATTTTAAAGGATAAATTAATTATGTTCACTTTACTTCTATAAATTCCCATTAGATGTACAAATAAAACTCCTAAAACTATTCCTGATTTATTTACAAAATGCAGTCATGCCCAAAACATAGCCAACACGGTCGTACGGCCTATGAAGAAACAAAATTATATCGGATGATCCGTTGGTCTGATGGATATTTTAACACAAAAATCTTATTTTAACAAGAATAGTTATATCAAGACTGTTTACATACAATCTCTCTCTTTCTGTCTCTCTTGGTGGCATAGTGAATAGTTAATGGAAATGTTCAAAAGCCTGAATGACATTACAAGTATTATAATCATGTTACGCTAAATATAAATCAGACCATAAACATTGGATTTAAACTAGAAACTGAATAATTACCTATTCAGGCTATAGTAAATATGGCCACGGGCTTTCTCTTGACTGTATAAAGATCAAGTCGTAAGACAAATGCAGTTTTGCAACCACGGGGGCAATTCCAAATCCTGTTAGCCATTCTTGACTGTTATGGGTTTCAGAGCAGATGGAAAAAGGTGAATGGGTGTCTGGTGGAGGGGGGGGGGACAAAATTTTGTCAAAAGGTGTTTACATTGCTTACGTAATGAATGTTTTCGACTCTTGGCTCGTTATCACTGGCCATGGCGTCGGCTAGATCATTTTTACTCTATAAAAATTAAAACTATCAGGTTTAGGTTATTGATAATGCTGAAAAAATTTGTGTGTGGTTGTAAAATATACATGTGTCAACTTTCAGCTACATCCGATGCTTTGATAAGGAGCAAAGTCCAAAAAACCGTGTTACAGAAGCCCTGAATCTCATAGTAGATGTATGTCTACTGTAGGCTCTAGAGTCTAGAGTCTAGACCCTTGAGGCTTTCAAGAGGAAACTGAAGACTTTCTTGTTCTCAAAATGCTTCGATAGTGTGGATTTGACAATAAACGAGCAATATTCAGTGTGAAATGTTGAATTCTTTTGAACGAACATGATAAAATGACTGTGGAGGTCCTATAGAGAGTAGGGTTCCCCTGTTGTATAGGACCAGAAAAACAGCCCTTAAAGTAAAGTGAAGTAAGTATTTTGAACTTTATTCAGTACCTCGATATGACTGAATTGTGTCTATACGTGAGAAACATTACCAATAGACAATAATGGGAATGGCGAAACAAGAAATTTTGTATAAAGTCATATATCAATATATCCTCAATATGATTGTGATAAAGATGATGAAGAATATAAGAAATCTTATTGAAAACAAATTGTCTTGACTTTTTCAGCGTAAATATAAGTTTAGTATAAATATTATAATGGAAATAAATAACTGAATGTTAAAAGGAAAAGTTGTCTAACAATTATTAGACGATTGATGCTAGACTTTATTCTGTTTTACCAGACACTTGTGACGAGGTTTTTAGTGTAAATATGAATCTAGTCTTAACACTAAAATCGAAAAAAAATTAGACTGGTGTTCCTAGACGTTATTCTGTTATACCAGACACTTGTAACAAGGTTAAAGAATCTAAAGTGTTATGAAGAATAATTTCTTGTTAGAAAAAAAAAATAATTTCATTGTATAATAGGAAGAAGATCAAACGTTACATATAAACGAAATAAGTAGGATGATACAACAATTTACAATTAGATAAACGACCTAAGATTCAAATCTTGAGATATATTCAGCTTTGTGAAATGCTAAGGCGAATATTTCCACTAAGAATAGTAACCTACAATGAGTCTAACATCTATTCTAGAAAATTATTTTTGGGGTTCATAAGGAAGAGGATGCAAAAAAATCTACTATCAAAATATACATGGTATTATGATGCATATATAAACTGCTGTATCTTTATGCTTACGAAAGATAACATCCATGAGTGAAAATTACCCTGGAAAAGAAGCCTGGAGTTCAAGACTGAGTCTAGAGAATGTAAAAGTCTCTCTCTCTCTCTCTCTCTCTCTCTCTCTCTCTCTCTCTCTCTCTCTCTCTCTCTCTCTCTCTCTCTCTCTCTCTCTCTCTCGTAAAGACATCTGGGGCTAAGATTCCCTTTGTCTTTGACTTTGACATATTTAGATTAGATTAATTGCTATTGGTATATTTAAGCAACAGTACCTTAACCCGATGCAAGACTTGCTGTATTGTTTATAGATAAACATGGAAGATAAACAAGTATTACCCCTTAATGAATGGTTATTAGACTTACCCTGATATATAGTCTGAATATTATAGACACTAGAATACTAAATAAATTCTAAATTATTTTATAAAGATGGGTTTCCAAACCAAAATAATAGCTTTTGGGGATATTCTTAAACAACCAGTTAATAATCGTAAAAACAGGCTAAAAATATTTCGTTGATTAAGGAGACAGCGAAAATCTGAAGTTACATCAGACTTGACCCAGGCGTAAAAGTCCATTCAGCGTAAATAAGGTAATGTAGGAATATAATATGTATCATTAAGTTATAGGTGAATATCACAGTCACATTTGTCACTGAAACGATAATTTTTTTAAGCACATGCCCCATACATTCTCCTTATCACTGCTAGCTCACCTTTCTTACACTGTGCACTATTTTCTGCCCATTTCTTCTAACATGTTGTACAGATCATCCCTCACTACTGCTATCACCTCATTTGGCTACATTTCCATCACATAGACACGCCTCTCTACCAAATACAGTTTATACCTATAACAAAATCCCATGCTTCTTTCACAACTAGCCCATTTCAAACAATTCGCCCTCCCTTACAGAAACTACAGTAGTTTTTCCAGACTTTCCCATAACCCAGCTTCAGTCCAGGCCTTTTCTCACTATTAATCCCAAGGTCAATAGAATTCTATAGACCTTGATTAATCCCACTAACCAATAACTTCCGTCCGCTTCATCCTCTCCCTCAATGCCATTAGATACCCCATGCAGTCTTATTACAACAGCTTCCTCACTCCTCTTATTCACAAGTCATCCAATGTGTCCTTTGATTATCCTGAGTCTATCTTTAACGAAGGGCGAGAAATAGAGCAAGACAGAGTCAACGAGGCTGGACAACTTTGTTGGAAGATACCATCGGGCCGAATACAAAGTAAAAGGAAGAAATTGACTGGGGACGTAGGAAAGCTATGATGGACAATGATTCGACGAACAGACTTCTTACTTGTATTTTCAGTTCGTTGTGCTATGCATATAATAGAGAATACCCAATTAAAAAGGTTCCTTATTACATAAATCCTATAGATGGGCCTCCCTTACGTAGCCTTTAGAGGTTTAAAGGCTTAAAGGTCCATCATGAATGGCAGGAGCAAGGGACAGTGACATTGCCCTATCAAGCAGGAAAATGCTTGACAATCCTCTCTTGGGGAAGCAGCATCCTGGTCTCCGCATAGCTGACCGCAACCTCTGCAGGTAGCCCATGGTTCCTTGTGCTCCTAGTATTAAGTTTAATACTGTCGCGTCCCCCATACCCTGGCGAGGTGGTATTGGGAACGTCCTATCCTGGATTCCTATCTAAAGGTCTCAAGGTCAACTTCATAGGACGAGTCACGCTCTTTCCTCCAAACCCAACTTATGTAGGCCACACGTTCCTTGCGAAGCAAGGAACTTGTGAAGTGCAGGGGCTCCTTTTCTCAAGTGCTACTCACTGGGAGGTGGAGCCCCCGGGCAAAGCCAAAGTCAGTAAGGCTGGGGACTTTCCACCCTTCCTAAGGGTTAAGTCACCCAATGTAGATAGCATGGTTTGTATTTCGGTTACGGAACAAATGACAAATTCGGAGATAATTTGTATTTTTCCTAACCATACAAACCTTAGCTATTTACACATATTTGCCCGCCAGCCCTGTCCCCCAAGTCAAGTCCTACCTCTAAGTGAAGTGAAGCAAATCACCGATGTGGGGGGGGGGGAAGGGTAGCAAGCTACCCCTTCCCCTACCCCCGCTAACTATCGCGGGGGTAGTTAACCCTTGTTAAAAACTATTGGCTCGTCATTTCACCTACGCCGAAAGTAAACCCAATGTAAATAGCTAAGGTTTGTATGGTTAGGAAAAATACAAATTATCTCCGAATTTGTCATTTTTCAGTATATCACGAAATGCGCATACGAAATACTATGCCATCAAAAGGTTTTTGAAGTTACACTCAAGCTAAGAATGATTTTGGGCCGCCCCAAAATCTTTAAGAGGTACCCCGAAATCATTTGAGGGTGCCCCAAAATCTTTTGGGGGCGCCCCAAAATCAATTGGGGGCGCCCCAAAATCAATTGGGGGCGCCCCAAAATCATTTGTCGGCGTCCCAAAATCATTTGGGGGCGCCCTAAAATAATTTGGGGGCGCCCCAAAATCATTTGGGGGCACCCAAAAATCATTTGGGGCACCCCAAAATCATTTGGGGCACCCCAAATTCATTTGGGGTGCCCCAAAATCATTTGAGGCACCCAAAAATCATTTGGTGGCGCCCCGAAATCATTTGGGGGAGCCCCAAAATCATTTGGGGGAGCCCCAAAATCATTTGGGGGCGCCTCAAAATCATTTGGGGAGCCCCAAAATCATTTGGGGGCGCCACAAAATCATTTGGGGGCGCCCCAAAATCATTTGAGGGCTCCCAAAATCATTGGGGGCGCCTCAAAATCATTTGGGGGCGCCTCAAAATCATTTGGGGAGCCCCAAAATCATTTGGGGGCGCCCCAAAATCATTTGGGGCACCCCAAAATCATTTGGGGCACCCCAAATTCATTTGGGGTGCCCCAAAATCATTTGAGGCACCCAAAAATCATTTGGTGGCGCCCCGAAATCATTTGGGGGCGCCCCAAAATCATTTGGGGGAGCCCCAAAATCATTTGGGGGCGCCTCAAAATCATTTGGGGGCGCCTCAAAATCATTTGAGGAGCCCCAAAATCATTTGGGGGCCCCAAAATAATTTGAGGGCTCCCAAAATCATTGGGGGGCGCCCCAAGATCATTTGGGGGCGCCTCAAAATCATTTGGGGAGCCCCAAAATCATTTGGGGGTGCCCCAAAATCATTTGGGGGCGCCCCCAAATCATTTGAGGGCTCCCAAAATCATTGGGGGGCGCCTCAAAATCATTTGGGGGCGCCTCAAAATCATTTGGGGAGCCCCAAAATCATTTGGGGGCGCCCCAAAATCATTTGAGGGCTCCCAAAATCATTGGGGGGCGCCCCAAGATCATTTGGGGGCACCCCGAAATGATTTTGGGGAGCCCCAAAATCATTTGGGATGCCCCAAAATCATTTGGAGGCGCCCCAAAATCATTTAGGGGGCACCCCAAAATCAGTTGGGGGTGCCCCAAAATCATTTGGGGCCACTCCAAAATCATTTGGGGCGCCCGAAAATCATTTGGGGGCACCCCAAAATCATTTGGGGACAACCCAAAATCATTTGGAGGCGCCCAAAAATCTTTTGGGGCGCCCAAAAATTATTTGAGGCGCCCAAAAATCATTTGGGGGTGCCACAAAATTATTTGGGGGCGCCCCAACATAATTTGGGGGCGCCCAAAAATCATTTAAGGCCGCCCAAAAATCATTTGGGAGCGCCCCAAAATCATTTGGGGTGCCCCAAAATTATTTGGGGGCGCCCCAAAATTATTTGGGGGTGCCCCAAAATCATTTGGGGGCGCCCCAAAATCATTTGGGGGCACCACAAAATCATTTGGGATGCCCCAAAATCATTTGGGGTGCCCCAAAATCATTTGGGCGCCCCAAAATCAATTGGGGAGCCGCAAAATCTTTTGGGATGCCCCAAAATCATTTGAAGGTGCCCAAAAATCATTTGGGGGCCCCCCAAAATAATTTGGGATGCCCCAAAATCATTTGGGGACGCCCGAAAATCATTCGGGGGCGCCCCAAAATCATTTGGAATGCCCCAAAATCATTTGGGGGGCCCCCAAAATCATTTGGGAGGCCCCCAAAATCATTTGGGATGCCCCAAAATCATTTGGGGGCCCCCCAAAATCATTTGGGATGCCTCAAAATCATTTAGGGTGCCCCAAAATCATTTGGGGAGCCGCAAAATCTTTTGGGATGCCCCAAAATAATTTGGGGGCCCCCAAAAATCATTTTGGATGCCCAAAAATCATTTTGGGGCGCCCCAAAATCATTTTGGGGCGCCCCAAAATCATTTGGGATGCCCCAAAATAATTTGGGGGCCCCAAAAATTCCTTTGGGATGCCCCAAAATCATTTGGGGGTGCCCCAAAATCATCATTTGGGGGCGCCCCAAAATCATTTGGGGAGCCGCAAAATCTTTTGGGATGCCCCAAAATCATTTGGGGGTCCCCCAAAATTATTAGGGATGCCCCAAAATCATTTGAGGGCGCCCCAAAATCATTTGGAGTCGCCCCAAAATCATTTGGGGGTGCCCCAAAATCATTTGGAGTCGCCCCAAAATCATTTGGGGGCGCCCCAAAATCATTTGGAGTCGCCCCAAAATCATTTGGGGCGCCCCAAAGTTATTTTGGGGTGCCCCAAATAATAATAATAATAATAATAATAATAATAATAATAATAATAATAATAATAATAATAATAATAATAATAATAATAATAATAACATTGTTTATTGGACAAAATATTTACATACAAGAGATTTACAATAAAGACTCAGTCCAAGCCTTGCATGATCCATCTACTGTCATCATTTTGGACAAGTACCAGGCTTATGAAGACAAGGTTCGTGATGGCCATTTAGGGAAAACTGCCACTTTCTGGCTCAGTGTGATTGATCATACACGACTTATTAATTTTGTGCGGCAATTGATATGATTATACTCATCTCCTTTCATAAAACTTGGGGATGAATGGTCGGTAGAGCCAGAAACGATTGATGATATCGAGGCATTCACATGTCTGATGTATGGCTACTCCAGACAGAAATCTATTGACACTGTACGTGGAATCATGTTAAGGAAGATGGTTGGGGAAGATGAGCAACTGACAACAAAATCTAAGATTGATCTCTCCTATTTGCCACCTTGCCGAGACAACCTTATCCCACACATTCGTCGAGTGAACCATCGCCTAGCTATCTACAAGCGAGCAGATATTCCAATCTTCTGGTCTCCAAAGCCATATGATCCTGAACAAGGTTGGGAACAGAATTATGAGGGTGTTCTGGAGCCAGTGTGGTCTTGCAGCCCGGTACTTCCCCCTGCCTTGATAGACTTAGTTCACAAGACTACGGAATAGATGGAACAGTTTGATAATGACCCTGATGTAGAACAGGGTGACCAAGACAGTGACAATGAAGAACTTCTCAGTGATAATGAAGATTAGATTAATATGAACATTGAGATTTTGGCAGTCACGATAATATTAAAAGTTAATATAATTTTGGCCTGCGTGTTATAGCAACTCGTTATCAGACATTCTATCTATATATATATGTGTAATGCATATTCTGATAATACCAAGTGAAGATACCAATGGAATTATACATAGACTGTATTTCGGTACTCATTGGAACATATAAGGCCTTTTACCATAACAGAAGAGCAGAGAAAACAAAGATGTGTCGAACTGGAATTTCACATTAATCTCATTTAAAAAAATAATTTTTTCAATATTTTCGTTTTATTCGTGGAAAGGGTTAATAATGTTACACTCTATTTAATTAATTTGTTTTAGATTTAAAAACTACCTATTCATGTACACTTTCTTTGAAGCAAAGTAGAATCCAAAATATTTATTCAGTTAGGTGCAGGATGGTTAACAAATTGAATGGGCCCGAATTTTGACTAGTGCCCCTTCAACGTGACCTTTTGACTCCTGATGACGTCATCAAAGTCTTGCCCGAATAAGTGATGGGTTCTTGTGATAGTGCTGTTCATACCCTTTCCAATGATACCTAGTTTGTACCTGTAACTAATTTATTTCTATACGAAAAGGTCCTTTATATTTCCCCTACCCCTAACTTTTACATCTCAAGAAATCCAAGATGGCGGACAAATAGACGGCTAAACGACCCACATGGGACATTTTTTTGAATGGGAACAAAGGGGATTCTGTTTCCAGACACCCCAGGGATTTCAAAAATGCAAGTTAAAAAATGTATCATGGGGGTGCATGGGAACCCTATCTTCCTACTAGACTATATGTTTAAGATAACTCTTCGGGAAATAATACAACTAAAATAATATCGTGAAATGAGAAAAAAAATAAAAAGTATATATATATATATATATATATATATATATATATATATATATATATATATATATATATATATATATATATATAAATATATATATACAGTATGTATTTATACAATAAACACACACACACACACATATATATACAGTATATATATATATATATATATATATATATATATATATATATATATATATATATATATATATATATATATATATATATAAACACATGTACGTATTGAAAATGTCAAAAGACACCAAAAGAATGAATAGAAAGTAAAAGTAAGGAAGAAAGTGAATGAGGACAGACGAGGGTTGATGAGGTAGACGACGAGTTGCTGTGCAGAACATTTAGCAATGTGTGACGGTGCCGAGTGAGGGGTTGTGAACTCAAAGGCAGGATGCAATCAACTGAGTTATATTTTTATAGAACACTCTCCTTTATATACAAAACCTCAAGGCAACAGGACATAACAAGTTAACAAGACAGACAATGTTACAGAGGAAACAGCAGACATGAATTTTCATGTTCGTTTAGTGCGAGGGAAGAGCGAAGATACAAGCATAATATATGCAAAAGGAATTATGTACAATTGTGTGACACAAGGTTGGTACAAATGTTTTTCAGTATATCACGGAATGTGCATACGAAATACTATGCCATCAAAAGGTTTTTGAAGTTACACTCAAGCTAAGAATGTGGAAAGAGACATTGAATATATAAGTTTTTGAGTTATATCATATATTCTCTTGAAAACATTGACTGAAAATAGATTGAAATTGTTGATTATAAGTTAGTTTTTGAAATGCATATTTTGTTTTGGGAAACCTCATTTCATGCTTATGATACTTATTATGAATATGATTGGGTGTATCATTTAGATATTAATCCGCAGTTTTATCTAATGTTTTTTTATAATTTACAGATTTTCATCTGTGCTATTATTATTATAAAAACTACGGTTTATATGCAATTTTCTTCTTGACAAATTATTATTATTATTATTATTATTATTATTATTATTATTATTATTATTATTATTATTATTATTATTATTATTATTATTAGCTAAGCTACAACCCTAGTGTAAAAGAAAAATGCTATAAACCCAATGGCTCCAACATGGAAGAATAGCCCAGTGAGGAAAGGAAATGAGGAAATAAATGAACTATATGAAAAGTAATAAAAATCAAAATAAAATATCTAAGAACTGTAACAACATTAAAACAACAAAATATCTTAAAAACAGTAACAACATCAAAACAAATCTTCCATACATAAACTATAAAAGAGACTAATGCCAGCCTGTTCAATATTAAAACATTTGCTGCAAGTTTGAACTTTTGAAATTCTAACGATTTATTTTTCCTTTTCCCGTGTAATACATGAATGATACTATAATGAAGTAGAGATCTATAATATTAGCATGGTCCAGTTATATTTTATCTTATCGAGAATACTGATAACTTAACAAAAGTTTATATGATAGACTACTTTTAAGGAAGGGGAAAATTACGATTGAAAAAGTCTACGGGTAACACACTCCTATTTGAGTTATTGTGGACAAATGCTATTCCAAACTAATTTGTTGAATATTTTTCATTCTTGATTTATTTGTCAGTTATTGATACGTTATAATATAAATCCTGTATTCATTTATGATGAGCCTTTTAATTAGAAAATTAATCAAAGTATTAAACATGCCAATGATTCGTCTATTTTTAATCGTACGTATTTTCTTTTTCTATTAAATTTTTCTAGATCAGTTTTGAATATATATCAGATAATTGTCATTTACGGGGCCGTTAAGCTAATGTTTACTCCTCTGGCTGAAATTTTCTTTTAAACAACTAAATGAGCTTTGAGAATTGCATGGATTACTAAAATATTCATCTCGGCTTAAGAATTGAAAAACAAAATAGAGTAAGAAGAGGACAAATAGATGTCTGCTTGAACCTTGAGTACGGAGGTATACAATGCCAAAGGATTTCACCTATAGATCCAAAAAGGTGAAGATGATATTTACGAAACATTACGGCAATAAATTCTGCCTTTTATTTTCATTCTTCTAAGGGAATTAATTCTTTGAAGAGGTCTGTTAGAGGATAGAATTCCAATGTGGAATTTTTCTCTTTTTTCTCTGCCAAAATTGTTCCCTCTCACCAATCAGACTTAGAGGTGGACTGATATCAATAATAAAAAAAAGAGAAATAAGAAAACAGAAGGGAACATAAAGAAAAACTTATTCAACTGAATTTCCCGTTTAACAGATAACCCTCCAAGCTTGATCAAAATTCTATAAAGACACCAGAGGACATATTGCATCAATACGTTTTTCCTCTAGTATTTAGATCCGTTAAATGGATGCTCAGATCTTAGAGCTTTCCAAAAGAAAGCGAAACTGGAGAAAGATAAAAAGTGTTTAGGTTGACCTTGTAAATATAGTACATTATGATATTATGATAAATATGATTATAAAGTACTATTATATCAAGTGAACTTCTGATCAATGTTGATCATCTCTCTCTCTCTCTCTCTCCCTCTCTCTCTCTCTCTCTCTCTCACCTAGGCTCACAGTCATGGAACCTTTGTTGCATCCCTCTATTGGCAGGAGAAAGGAATTGTATTGACATTTTTCCTGCAAAATCCAAAATTAGTTCAAATGACCTGATTATTGCCCTTTGTAGCAGTCAGAGAGAGAAAGAGAGAGAGAGAGAGAGAGAGAGAGATGATCAACATTGATCATAAGTTCACTTAATATAATAGTATTTTATAATCATACATATCATAATATTCTGATTATTGCATATATACTATATGTTGGTTACTGAAAACGATAATTAATTTAAATGTGACTTTTTTTTCAAATGTTATTGATACGCAATGCGTGTTATGCAGAACCATAAAAAGGCTATGAACACTTTATTAGGGCATCCGTATAGCCTTTAAACACAGGTAACTTGATGACACTTCGATCAATATCAAGTAAGAACGACCTATCTAAGTAGGCCCAGGAAAGACCTATTGTACGAGGTGTTCGTATGCGTTGAAGAACTCTACGGTATTTTCTCGTATTATATGGTACGAACTTGCTATTTGGCTCAAAGAGATGATTATAAGATACACAATTATAATCCATTTGTAAGTGTAGATACCTTTCTAATTTATAAAATAAAGTAATATAGTGGGTTAACGTATGACTACATGCTTTTAAAAGGTGCGTCAGTGCTCAAGAACCATCAGAAGAAAATATAGAGGAATAGAAAAATCGAGAAGCTAAGAGGTCAATGTAGCTATCAGAGTACATTTTCTGGTGATTGTGTCCAAATGTTCACAGGTATCTAAATGAACACTCCAGATTATTTTAGTCTTGACTAATAGTAACGAAGTACTTGGAAGCACGGCAAAATGCCATGGAATCATAACATCTTTAAAGGTTTAAAGGTCGTTTATGAATGGCAGGGGAAAGGAACAGGACAGTGCCATAGGGGCATGTTCTAGAGAGTGGCCTAATATACACATGATCTGCGACAAAAACCCCTCTCCATTAAGCTAGGACCAGGGAAGTCCAGGTAATGACCGCTGATGACTCAGTGGATAGACCTATAGGCTCTCTCAAATCCCCCATTCCTTGCTCACAAGGATGGTGAGGTTGCAGACACTAAAGGACTTATTGAGTTTGTGTGGATCTCGAGCTTCATTCCAGCAGAATGCTAGGCAGGGTTATTTCCAATAGATTTAAAGGGTACGAGATAGTACGATAAATACTTAAGTAAACAATAACACAATAAAAATAAAAATAGTATAATGATATCTTTATTCAAGAAAAAAGAAAAGAAAACCTTTTTATATTAAGCTTCAAGCAAAATTTGAGATCAATACTGATTATTATTATTATTACTAAGATACAACTCTATTTGGAAAAGTGAAAAATGGAAATGAGGAAGTAAATAAACTTTCATGTGAAGTAATGAGTAATGAATACAAAATATCTCAAGATCAGTAAGAGCGTTGAAATAGATCAGTCATATATAAACTAAGAAAGACTTATGTCAGCCTGTTCAACATAAAAACATTCACTCAAGTTTGAACTTCTGAAATTGCGTCAATTCAGGTTGACTGAATAGTAAGATCGCAGTTAGAATGAAACTTCTTGAATACTATATAGTATTGAGCCTTATGATGGAGAACACATAACTGTTAGAATTAACTGCATACCTAGAATTACGTGCAGCACGGTACTGTCTGGGAAGATCTGAATGCAGAGGATGGTCAGAATTATGGAAAATCTTATGCAACATGCATGAAGAACTAACTGAATGAAACTGCCAGAGATTAATATTTAGATCAGGAATAAGAAACTTAATAGACTGAAAGTTTTTGTCCAACAAATTAAGATGACATTCCGCAACTGGAGACCAACATGGTCACAGCTGGCATAAAACTTATAGAATACTGTGTAATATTAAGCCCCATGATATAGAAGGCCTGACTATCAGAATTAACTACATGCCTAATATTACGAACTGGATGGACCTCTCCGGGAAGATCTGAATGTAAAGGATGATCAGAATTATGAAAAATCTTATGCAGCATACAGAACAAACTAATTGAACGGGGGTGCCAGATATTAATATCTAGATCAGGATTAAGAAATTTGATGGACCATAAGTTCCTGTCCAGCAAATTAGGATGAGGATCAGCAGTTGAAGACCAGACAGGAGAACAATATTCGGAACATGGCAGAATGAAAAAATTAAAAAATTTCTTCAGAATAAATTGATATCCGAAAATCTTGAGAGATCTTCTACATAAGCTCATTTTTATACAATTGAAGAAGAAACACACAGAATGGGTTTCTCAAAAGTAAATTTGCAATCAAGTATCACACCTAAAATATTAAAAGTCGTATACAGTTAAATCAACATTATCAATACAGAGATCTGGGTGTTGAGGAGCTACTGTCCTCAATCTACTCGCAATTATAATTTGAGTTATGCCACGATTCTACTTCATACCCCATAATTTGCACCATGAACTAATTTTCCTACATTCACTATGGTGCCCATCAGCAACAACTTTTTCCAATCTATTGCTTAAAAATTCAATAACAATGCTAAGGAAAGATCTATTTACTCCCAACTGTTTCAGTTTGAAAACGACTTTATCATGATCAACACAGCCAAAGGCAGCATTAAAATCAAGGCCATTATTATTATTATTATTATTATTATTATTATTATTATTATTATTATTATTATTATTATTACTTGCTAAGCTACAATCCTAGGTGGAAAAGCAGGATGCTATAAGCCCAGGGTCTCCATCAGGGAAAATAGCCCAGTGAGGAAAGGAAACAAGGAAAATAAAATATTTTAAGACGAGTAACACCATTAAAATAAACATCTCCTATATAAAATAAAATAAAACTTTAACAAAACAAGAGGAAGAGAAACAAGACAACAGTGTGTGCTCGAGTGTACCCTCAAGCAAGAGAACTCTATCTCAAGACAGTGGAAGACCATGGTACAGAGGTTATGGCACTACCCAAGACTAGAGAACAGTGGCTTGATTTCGGAGTGTCCTTCTCCTAGTTGAGCTGCTTACCATAGCTAAAGAGTCTCTTCTACCCTTACCAAGAGGAGAGTAGCTACTGAACAAATGTAGTGTAGTAGTTAACCCCTTAAGCGAAGAAGAATTGTTTAGTAATCTCAGTGTTATCAGGTGTATGAGGACAGAGGAGAATCTGTAAAGAATAGGCCAGACTATTCGGTGTATGTGTAGGCAAAGGGAAAATTAACCGTAACCAGACAAAAGGATCCAATGTAGTACTGTTTGGCCAGTCAAAGGACACCATAACTCTCTGACGGTAGTATTTCAACGGGCAATCATACGAATTTCCTGGCCATAATCAAAGGTTTTTGTACAACATTAGAGATCGTAAGAAGAGCATCACATACTCCAATGCCTTCGTGAAAGCTAGATTGCATACCTATTTAGACATTTTGCCACTCTAGGTGATATGGGAGTTATGGAAATTGGGTGGCAATCAGCCTGGCTAGAGTTACCACTAAAACATTCACCCATTGGAGTAACAGTGCTAATTCTTCAACATTGTTATTGCTAGTTTGAGAGAAATAACAGATAACCTAGGAGCCAAGAAATCAGCGGTCTTTGGGAAAAAAAAATGCTGTGACAAGTTAGATATTCAGGGGTATTAAAGATCCCTAATCTATTATTTCTTGTAATCAAGCAGACAGGCAGCGGGAAATTTCTGAGTAGTGATTATAGAAATGCATCATAAACTATTTACTAATCCTAGACAGTAGTAGCAGAATGGAAGTTGACCAGCAGTTGTTGCAATCAAACATTTTGAAAGAAACCGTATGGTATACTATCTAACCACCAGGAAGCAATTGACTTATTATATAACAATGACAAGGCTATCCGGTTTACATTACATACTTTTAAGTGTGTTCACACTGTAAAGTACCTGTAACCTCTTTGCTGACCTTATACCTTGTGGATGGATTTTTAATCTGGCCCATATAACCTGTCACAGGGACCTGGTTTTAAAAGTTTTAAGGGCCACACGTGAATGCAGGGGTCAAGTGACAGTAGCATTGCCCTATCAAGCAGGACAATCTCCCAGAGACTGACCATATATACATGTGATCAGTGCCCAAGCCCGCTCTCCACCCAAGCTAGGACCATGGAGGGCCAAGCAATGGCTGCTGATGACTCAGCAGACACCCTACAGGCTCCCCAAAAACCCCCATCCTTAGCTCATAAGGATGGTGAGATTGTAGCGACCAGAGGAACTAACGAGATTGAGCGGACTCGAACCCCAGTCTGGCGTTTACCAGTTAGGGATACAGGAACGCAGGTGTAGTGGAAATCTAATAAGTGAGCGCCGCTAAGGATAAAAGGGACACAGAAAAAAAACCTTCAATGATGCATAGGCTACTGTGCACTGGGTGGTACATACTGTCAGCATAACCCTACATACACTACTGTGAAGTAAAATCATATGCATTTGGAAATAGATTCAATAAAACGAAGGTATAGATATTTGGTTAGTTTCCTCTCATATCATACTTGACATCTATCCCCTACGAAAGTATAAATCAGACAGGGAGAGCGATCTAGTGATAAGATGAAGCGAAATTCCCCCTCCTGGCTTGCCTAAGTTGCACATAGAACTCATGTGGAAGAGTAAGATCTTAACCTTCTTTGAGAGTAACCTTGAGATTCGATCACCCTTTTCTTTTCCAAAAAAAATAATAACCCCCAAATTTGGTGAAAAACTAAAGAAAGAAAGTACAATATATATCAAAGTACAATATGTCTTACCTTATATCTATAAATGATCTATAGCTGTGACGTGTCATTTTCTCACTTAGACATTCTTGATGGAAGTTTTATTAATGGCATGTAGAAGGTTATCTGCAAGGATTTGATGTCAATGAGAGCTTTGTAAATGAAAAGAAAAAGAACTAAACATGTGTAGTATTTATATGTTGAAGGAAAGTACAAGGAGAGATAAGTCATTGGTTAAATAGAGGATCATTTCTGAGGAAATTTCTTTGTAAATAATATATTTTTCACTTGACAGTTATTGCAT
Source organism: Palaemon carinicauda (assembly GCF_036898095.1). NCBI lineage: Eukaryota > Metazoa > Arthropoda > Malacostraca > Decapoda > Palaemonidae > Palaemon > Palaemon carinicauda. Next base: position 56,584,213 of record NC_090761.1, on the reverse strand, counting down.
TTTGTGAAAATTAATATTTTGCTTCTTATTCGTATCATTATCTAACATCATCATCATCCTCATTATTATTAATATTGCTGTTATTACTATCATTATTATTATCACTATCATTACTATCATTATAATTAGTAGTAGTACCAGTAACAAATTATTTTTTACTGTTTTTCCTTGCTAATTCCATTTCAACTGTAACATCATCATCATCATCATCATCATCATCATCATCATCCTCTCCTCCTACGCCTACTGACGCAAAGGGTCTCAGTTAGATATCGCCAGACGTCTCTCTTTTTAGCTTTTAAATCAATTCTTTAACAGAGGAGAATAATTTGGAAAGACGCAAAGCAAATAAAAAATGGTACTCAAATAACAGCATCGATTTCATGAAACAAATTTTCCCTAATACAGAAGAAATGGAATTTGGTTATTATTACTATTTAATTCGAGCATTATTGAATGAGAGAAAATTTAGTCATAATTTCGTCAACTTTAATTATCTATGTTCAGATATTCTATAGTTCATAGGTGTTCCTGCTGGAATTAGCATATTTTCTACATCTTATAATTTTATTTTTTTATAATCCAAGGTGGATATTATAACCTTCCATGAATAAAGCATGATTATTGGTCCAAATATATATTCATTAATCAAGAAGAGAAAGGCACTACTTGTTAAAGAGCGTTCAAATCACATATATTTACCTCCACCAAAGAGGTTGGAAGGAGGTTATGTTTTAGGCATTATTTGTGTTTGCTTGTTTGTTAATGAACAACTCCCTGGTCACATTTTTAATCTTATATCAATGAAACTTGCAGGGACTAAGTTTTATGTAAAAAGCTAGAAATGATTAAATTTTGAACGTTCAAGGTCAAAAGTCAAAGCCACGGTCAAGCAAAATGTTCAATACACTTAATCAGCCATTAAGTTTGGATATCGATGCCACAGAGACTTCAAACTTGGTTCATATTTTAGTGTAGGAATATCCACGCCAATTAATACATGTTAAGGTCAAAGGTCAAGGTCAATGTCAAGGATAAGGTTAAGAAATAAGCTTCCGCGGAGGAGGTCTGCTTCTATACTGAGTTCTCCTCTAATTGATTAATAGATTTATATGAATCTTTAGGAACTAGCTCATATTTGTTAAATATTTATAAGTATTCATATATAATAGATATGCATGATTGTTTAACTCCGTATGCATAAGGAGTAAAATATATATCAAAATCTATTTCTTATATAATAATTATACTGAATAACAAGTAATGTTTAGCTCTATATAAAAACTGAAATACATTTGGGTGGTGGCTTAATTATTACTTATGCCTTTCTTGAAATCTAATAACATTTAGTTTGTAAAACAACAAAATGAAAGGTAAATAGAAATGCTAATTGTAACATGAATTTCTTACAATACCATTCAATATAACTGTAAAAGATTTTGATGATATTAAGTCACTGATTATTATTTAATAATAATTAATAGGCGTAAGTACGCACCAACAGGAAATTCTAATAAGTTCCTGGTACGTATTTTGCTGCATGTAAATCATGAAGTCTCCCTTAACCTTACAATTTCATCAAATTTTGTTGTACAATTATGGCATGATTCAATAAATCATCATATTTGAAGCTTAAGGCTACGAAATAATTATAATTTCATCTTAAAAACCTGAAATTGTCTTGAATTTATCACTATATGATAAGCTTAACCTTGCAATTACCATAATATTACACCTTAAACATAATATTATTTATATCCTTTACACAAATTGAAATTACAAATATGGCATTATCAACCTTGCAATCCTAATATGATTTATCTTTTTTATCCTAGAACTTTAGTTTAGGAAATTAATAATAACTGTAACACGACATATTACAACATAGTTTTATAGCCTTGATAATAATCTCATGAGCTATTAAGCCCAAATTACTTCATCATAACAATTATTGTTCATCACACACTAATCAAAACTATCCCAGAAACCTATGCTAACTTGACCTCACAACTCTTTATATTAACATTAATAATATAGCAAAAGTAACATGACATTATTGTAAAAAAACAACCTTGAAACCTTAACATAATATAACATTACAGACTTACTCTATTTAAAGTTTCTAAAGTTATCATAATTCAGCTCTACAACTTAGTTATAACTTGTCCTTAACTTGCTGTAAACATGGAACCTGAGAATAGCCTTACCTAATTTTACAAACCTATTTCAAATTGAGCTAATAACTCAAAAATGAATTTGCCTTACACCCATTTATCAATATAACTCTGAAGAAGTGAATTAATCAACCAAGTTTTATGAGCCTTTACTAATGTGACTTTGCAACCTAATTGTAATTTCAACCTATAATGCCAATTTAGTTTGTTTATCAACACAATCTTAATTTAACCATACCTGCCTATCTAAAGTTAACCTTGCAACCCAGACACAGCTTGACCCAATAACCTAGTCGACCTATGGCCTAACCTAATCTGTCCTATGTTACCTAGTCTAACCTAACTTTACCTAACCTAACCTAGGCTTTCTTTCCTAGCCTAACCTAACTTAACCTAACCTAACCTAGCCTATCTTGTCCAGCCTATCCTAACTTGACCTAACCTAACCTAGCCTATCTTTCTTAGCCTAGCCTAACCTAAGATAGCCTATCTTTTCTAGCCGAACCTAACTTAACCCAACGTAATCTAGCCTATCTTACCTAGCCTAACCTAACTTAACCTACCCATATGTAACGTACTTTAGTTTCAAATGATGAATCTCCCATATCTCTTCCTATGGATACAAATCCTGAAACATCTACAAGCTTTTAATCTGGTCAACAAATAATTGCGAAGCGGACTTGAATTCACAATAGGACTTCAATTCTTCATTAACTAAGACGTCAATTCAGAATGGGAAGAGCATTACTTACCTTTTATGTTTTTATATATTCTAATCAGATATTCTTGATGCATGACTTTGATGGCCATTTTCAGTCAGGTTGCTTGTTTTGCCTGAAAGGTTTGAACAGCCATTAATTCTTTGAAAAAATCTAACACTAAAATATACTTGAAAAATTAATACCCTTTTACCCCCAGGCTATTTGGAACTTTCCAACCCTTAACCCCCAGGGGTTATTTTTTTCAAGCACATTTTGCAGTATATTTTTTTTTTAAATTGCTCTAATAGCCTTAATTTTCGTCATAGAGAGGTCATGTTGGTCTCATTCTCTTGGAAAATGCCTGAAGTTTCTCGAAAAATTATCAAAAATATGCAAAAACAAAAAAATGTAAATAGCAGTTTATTGCAAGGACGTACCGGTACGTCCATGGGGATAAAGAGATGAGTTTTGTGAAATGTACCAGTACGTCCTTTGGGGGTAGAAGGTATTTAATATGCTATGGATAAGATGAAATTTTAATATCAGTCTGCACAGTTTTTTTAGTTATTATCATCATATACTATAATTATTACCATTATTACCAACATTATTCATGTCTTTTTCATTGCTATTATCAGTGTAAGTGACAACCTCCAACATATGTCTAAAAAAACATTGCGAAAGTATTTTGGTTTTCTATAATTGCTATATTATTGTTATTATTATTATTATTATCATTATTATTATTATTATTATTATTATAAGTAGTAGTAGTAGTAGTAGTAGTAGTAGTAGTAGACTGTGTGGCTAAGACATTTAGTCTATGAGCCCCCGCCTGTAGTTAAGTAGTAGTAGTAGTAGTAGTAGTAGTAGTATGAGACTGTGGGGCTATGACATTTAATCTAAGAGCCCCTGCCTGGAGTCAAGCCCCAAGCAATCTGAACGAACAAACAAATGAGTCTGCGATACAAAATGAAAAATTATATAGTGGATGAAAATTCTCATACCTTAACTGAATGAACAATAATTTCTTCAGAATCCTGACAAATATGTATATCCTCTTACGATTATATTTAAACAGGTAGAAATTTGCCTTATCTATGCAATGTGTGATGTCATTTTATTTTACTATACCATCAAACTCATAGTTAGTAATATTCTATGATGTTAATTATTCCATTGCTTGTTTTCATGTTGTGTCCTAAATCTACATTGAAATATCATTCATCTGTTTCCTTATCAGTTATAAAAAGTTTAGGCATATTTTAAGACATGTACAGCAATGTATGGCATGTAGAGATCCACTTTCGATGGCATTTATGTACTATGAAAAAGCTTTTGATATTGTGCACCGGCCAATTTTGAGGAGAGCCCTGTGTTATTATGGAGTTCCTCTTAAATATTTAAATTTGATTAAGTTTGTTCAGGTTCATAGTAAGTGCAAATTTAATGTTACTGGAATCCTATCAAATTAATTTTCAGTGAACGGCGAAGTACTCCAGGGGAATATGTTGCCACCTGTGTTATTTATCCAACTCATGAATTTTATAATACGTAGAACATTTGGGGATGATGGAGGAAGTTTTGGATTGGATTGGTAATAGGGATTATCTGACCTAGAGTATGCTGATGGTGATGTCCTTATTAGCATAATACCACAGTATTTGAAATGCTTGTTTACCGGAGATGCATGAAATATCGCTGGAGGTTAGGCTCAAGATAAATAAAATCAAGACAGAAACGATGAGAACGGAATATGCAAAGGAAGATGAAATAGCATTAGAAGGAAAAAGGATTAATGAGGTAGAATCATTTAAATATTTAGGACCAATGATCTCTAATACAGAGTCTTTAGAATTGGAGTTTAATGAATGATTGAAATAAAGAAATCAGACAATGGTTAGGTCAAGTAAAATTTGGAAATCAAATTAAAAATCAGGCTATATAATAGTTTAGTGAGATTGGTGTTACTGTATGGATATGCGTCGTGATATGACAATGAAACAATATCCAGCGGATTTTGCAGATTTAAGAACAAAGACCTCAGGAGAATATTAGGAGTTAAACAGCAGAATAGGATTAAAAATGAAACTATAAGAGAGATTACTCTAGTGCCATATGTGGATAAGATCATGATGAGGGGTAGATGGAGATGGATTGGGCATGCTCTTCGCACTTCCTAAAAGAGATTAGTTCATGAAACGTTTAGCTGGGCTACACAAGGGAATAGAGGAGTTCGTGGACACAGACGTACGTGGCTGAGGACTATGAAGCGTAGAGTAGGAGATGATAAATAGAGCAGTATTGATTAAAAAGCTCAAGATAGAGACGACTGGCGAAATCTATGGGGCATGTATGTGAGTGTGTATCAAATGATATATATATATATATATATATATATATATATATATATATATATATATATATATATATACATATGTATATATATATATGAATATATATATGTATATATGTATATATATATATATATATATATATATATATATGTATATATATATATATATATATATATATATATATATATATATATATATATATATATATACATACTGTGTATATATATGTATATATATATTTATATATATGGACTGTGTATATATATGTATATATATACATATATATGCATATATATATATATATATATATATATATATATATATATATATATATATATATATATATATAGTAACATCAAACTTGAAGCCCAGTAATTACTTGGATATTCTGGTGTATTCTATTGTAATAAAACTATTTTAACCACTGGTTTTCTTTGAAAATTATGGTAATTCGTGTTGGCCTTTCCCTCTTCCTAAGAAACTTTTGAGAAGGATTGAAAAACTCCGGTTCCTTCTGATGAAAAAGTAGTAATTATAGAAATAAGTGCAAGGAAGCTTTAATGAAAGAAACAGGTATTATATCGCAATAAAATAAAATATAGCCTAAGTTTGGTAAATCATACTTACTTAAATGAAAGTTAACGTTGTGACCCAGACACAACTTAACCTCATAACCCATTTGTACAGTAGCCTAGCCTAGCCTAACCTAAGCTAACCCAACCTAACCTAACCTACCAGCATGCACCAGAATGTGTCTTGCCTATCCTAGCCTTTCATAAGATGCAATTTCGTGCCATAGTAAATAAATCTAGTTCTATATCCACTAGACGTAGTACTAAAGTACTTCAGAAATACACTTTGTTTTACTTACAATTATCAGAGGGTCGTGATCTAGTTGCATAGCTGCAGTATAGCATAGGTTAGGCCTATGAAGTTGGTATAGCATAAGCTAGGCCTATGAAGCTGTCAAACTAGAAGAATGCTGTTTCTTTTATTTCAACTGCAGAATCCCCTCAGACTATATTTCCTTATTAGGAACGAAACACTTTCATTTCGGACACAAACTTTATCCTACACTATACGAAACAATACTTTTTCAACTTTGATTGTTGAATCACTAGTTTCTTTATGTCAATGCCGAACCAAATGCACAATAAAGTTCATAAAATTTAGGAACCACTTCAAGGTTGTTAAAAATGGTTGCTAGTAGACATAAGGGGACCGTCCGCCATGTCCGCCATTTTTAAACCAAAGTAAGCAGCACCCGGCGATGAAGATGCGTCTTGGACCGATTCGATTTTAGAAATTATACTGAGACTAGAAAATAAAATGAAATATTGATTTGTCAGAGTAATTTTCTCATTGATAAGCGAACTACATTGTCCTTTGTTAGTGTATGGATAACACAACGTTAAAGGAAACAGAAAGGCAGATATGGTATATTTGAGTTATGAAGTATACAAAAGAAAAAAAAATCACAACGACCAGAATCTATTAAAGCTAAGCCTTCAATATGTAAGATTTGGAGATATGATCATAACGTCAATGAGAGATGTTTCTGTCTGTACGCTACAGTAGTTGGAAACTTAATTGTCTTTCATTATATAGGAGAGAGAATGATGTAGTCGAGAAAGAATTATGAAATAAAAAAGAAAGAAAGCAAAGATAAGCAAAAAGGGAGATAATGTAGCAAGAACTTAAAGAAGCATTTGTTGAGCAAGGAAGTAAATACAGAGAGAAAAGTTAAAGGTATTTGAAAACAAACAATGCAATTATAGAGATGGTAGCCTTTGGTCGATGGCGTAAGTATTTTGCCAATTTATTGAACATGAGAGATGGAAAACGAGAACAGAATGGTACAAGAGTGGAAGAGATTTATGTAAGTTTCAGAATTTAGGCTGAAATTGGCGTTATAACTAAAATATGACAATCAAGAGGCAGGCAAAAGAAGACCTATATATGTATTTAAAGTAAGATGATCACCGAGTGACAGTGACTTTGTTCGTTTTCTGTTGGGTAAATCTTACTTTTTTAAAATTATTATTATTATTATTATTATTATTATCATTATTATTATTATTATTAATTGCTAAGCTATAACCCTATTTGGAAAAGCAGGATGCTATAAGCAAATGTGGCCCAACAGGGAAAATAGCCCAGTGAGAAAAGGGAACAGGAACAAATATTTTAAGAACAGTGGCAACATTAAAATACATCATTCCTATAAACACTTTTACAAAACAAGAGAAAGAGAAATTAGATAGAATAGTGTGTCCGAGTGTGCCCTCAAGCAAGAGAATTTCCCTCTAGCTTTTGCAACGGAATAGCCATTTACTAAGTTCACTGTAATGTGTATCTAATCCACTGTATTTTTTCACTGTATTGAGTAGCTAATTCATTGCATTTTTTCACTGTATTGTGTAGTTAATTCACTGTATTTTTTTACTGTATTTTGTAGCTAAGTTACTGTATTTTTACCATCTAAATTGTACAGTAGTTCGTATAGTAATTTCATGTTTTAATGTTTTATTTTGTGACGTTTAGTTTTGTCGACATGTATCTTATAGTTCACACTGCATGATAGTTTGAAAGTCAAATTTGACATTTCAGCAATGAAACAGTTACTTCCTAGTAGTCCACTATGTTAGTGTCTCAGTATATGGCGATATTATTGTGATATAATCAGTTATATATCAGTCTTACCCCGATCTTATAGTCTTGAAGCATGAAGGTTGTCTTTGTGATCATCCAGCTATTTTCATCAGACAAATGAAAAATTCATTACGGGTTATTTTTTTCATGTAAGGCAAAGATGAAATAACTTTTAGAAATAAATCTAATTAAAGCAAATCAACTTATGTAGAAAAATGACCTATAGTCAATTTTTTTAATGAGGCGCATTTGCACTTCCTCGCAGGGGTGCCCTTTTAGCTTGGAAAAAGTTTCCTGCTAGCTGATTGGTTAGAATTATTTTGTCCAACCAATCAGAAATTAGGAAACTTTTCCGAGCAAAATGGACACCCCTCCGAGCCAGTGCAAATGCCCCTCATTAAAAAAATTGACTATAGTTATTGATTATGTAATGTAGTTTATATTAGGAAATATATTAGAAATATTCCTTTACTGAGAATACAGTAAAACGGGATTTCTATATTTTATCACCCGCTTCATTAAGAACCCATTTTAGTTGATAAAACCTGAATGAGATCATTAATCATATAGCTATAGATCAACAATTGATATATATAAAACAACGTGGAAATACTGTAGCCTAAAGAATAAAGTATTTATTAAAAAAAAGGACGAAAATACTGGATAAACCACAAACAAAAAAATGAAATTGAAATAAAGAAATGATATCATTAGATGATCTTTATTTAACATTTTGTCTTTGAAGTGTAAAAATAGAATTAGAATAACAATAAAACAATGATATACAAGTCAGTTTGTTCAAAGTACACAGTCTCAATTGTCATGTACAGAGTAATGAGTCCAGTCAATATACAGAGTAAGTCAGTCTGCCCAGTTTCTATGGTAATTAGCAATACTCTGGTGTGACTTCAGGAACATGATTTTCCTACAAAATCGATTCATACACATGTGGTATTTAAATTATAATGGCTTTGTTAATGTGCAAATACCATTTACAACATAAAAATTATAAAAATAATAATTTAATGTACAATATAGTTTTTTTTTAATTCCGTATATCCAAAATATATGGACATGGATTTAAAAGGTCTTTTATAAATGTAGATATATAATGAGGTTCTTTGTATATAACACAATTAACCTCAATATTTAGGGGATTTTTTTTTTTTTAAAGAAGTCTGGTTCAAAATTAGTGTTTCTCAAAGAGCAACAATAGTGACTTGAAGTATTGATGAAAATATCAAAACAAACGAAATTACATAATACAGTATTTATAATGTAATCAACCTGTTCTGAATATTACATATTACGTTTTGAATTATAACTTTAATAATTTGACTTTAAACTGCATCTATGGACATGAAAATAATTTTGAAATCTGAATTAAAGACCAGATATAATAAAAAATATTTGGAAACGTCATGAAAAAATGTGATCAATACTTGATTTAAATGAAGTTTTGAAAAATACAACAAATATAATAGAACTAGATACATAAATACAGTAGCGTTACATAAAACTACAATTGAATTAACAAGGTTTTGCCTGTATTGTGTTTTGAATTATAAGTAGAAAGGTAATAACAAACTTCAATTCGAATGGGACACTTTGGTAATATTTTTCCGTTAACAATACAGTAACGTAATCTCCCCTATATAATAAAAAGCAAGTGTCTGACTATATAGGGGTACAGTATATATATATATATATATATATATATATATATATATATATATATATATATATATATATATATATATTTATACATATCTTATATATATTTTATATTTATATATACATATGCATATATATATGTATATATATATATATATATATATATATATATATATATATATATATATATATATATATATGTATATATATATATATATATATATATATATATATATATATATATATATATGAATATATATACATATATATATGTATATATATGAATATATACATATATGAATATATATATATATATATATTGTCACGCTCAGGGGAAAGGGATTAATCATATCCTGGTGACACGGGGTACCTGGAGAGGTACACTCGGAAACCACACTCTCCTACATATTGCCGAACCAGCGGGTTGTAGTTAGAAAAAGGGGATGTGTTGAGAAGGATTGAATCAGCGTATGTGTTTGTGTGCGTGTGTACATGTGTATATCTATCTAAATATCTAGACGTCCTTTTTGCCGTGCCGGGTACACTAGTAACATAAGAAACTGGGATTAAAGTCGTCAATTCGTAGTATATGTCCTAATTACGTCATATTTTGTCAGTACGCAATCTATTCGTTATTCGTGTGACGTCATGCATTGCTTTGCGATACGATGAATGATATAGAGGGATTGTGAATAAATAGTTATAAATATAATGTTAGCATTACAATATATAAAAAAAATAACAACAACACTATTTACAAGTGAAACGTAATGATGGTTTTGAAATGTTCCATCGGAAGAGAGTTGAATCTTTATGGGTATATAAATACAGGGTGGTTCAAAAGTA
>NC_090761.1:56548809-56566309 GCF_036898095.1 Palaemon carinicauda | reverse complement strand
ATATATATATGTGTGTATGCGCGTGTATGTGTGTATGTGCGTTTGAATGTGTGTGTTCGTCTGTGTGTGCGTGCGTACACACACACATATACACACACACATATATATATATACATATATATATATATATATATATATATATATACATATATATATACATATATATATATATACATATATATATATATATATATATATATATATATATATATATATATATATATACATATATATATACATATATATATATATATATATATATATATATATATATATATATATATATATAAACACTTATGAGTACATATATATACGTGTACAAGTATATATATTTGTACGTAAATATATTTGAATATGCATCTTTAATGTTTTAGACTTGTATATATGTAATACGAAACAGAGATCAAATTAATTATCTTGCATTATCCAACAGTTGCTTACTTGATCCATATATGCAAATACTGAAAAAAAAAAATAATAATGCTTCAAAATTGGCACGCAAAATTGAATGGTGGGATTTTGATATAGAATATTTGCGACTATTACGTATATCATAATCCACCAAGTTATTACTAGGGGACACTGGCTACACTTGATATTATAGACTTTTTATCATTATGAAATTATTTTCAATAAGCAACGGTTGAATCGTAATATTGATGTGCTTTAATTAATCAAAGGGATTTCATAGCTTATATCAAGCTATAAACATTAATGAAATTCTGAGTTTAATGAGGAAATTAACATTATTCTCTTGACTTATGAAATAACATTCACTATAACATTAGTAACGTTTGGTGTAATTCCTTTTTTTTTCGAACAAACAGCGCTGAAAAAATGAAAAAAAAAAATTGATATATCCTCTAAACTGCCTTCCGAGAAAGCATAGATCGAGCTGCTTTCCTTCCTTTATAATAAGCTTTCATTGAATACCATCAACCGATGAAACACCAGCAGTAAGAACTATCCACGAGAAGCACCAGTCTGTCCTTCCTTTTTTTTTTATTTTACTCTAATTCATTTCATCGCCGATTTCTACCCAACAAAGTATCACCGGTATCAACACCTCTTCTCTTCTTCTTCCTACCTTCCCGCTCGAACGTCCAACTTCGTTAAACAGAGACTGACTCTTACGTCCGACCCTTAAAGGCTCCTAGCACCTGTTGGTATTCTATTTCGAGACTAATCTACTGGGAAGCGAATGCCCACCTATTTATAGTCTGGGGGGCTTTTTACCTCCTCTCTTCCAGTGGCTGAGGAGAGATGAAACTCCTCCCACTTACTGAGCCCCCTTCTCCACTCAGATGGTGAGGAAGAGGGGGGACAGCCTTTCCTTCTCTCTTTTCTTCTCCCTCAAACTCCTACCGCCTGCTTCAGCTCCCCCCACCACCCCCCTTCTCTTTCTCTCTCTTCTGTCCCCCATTTTCTTTCTAGTGATTCTAACATTTCATGTTGCTTTTTTTTTTGTTAATTAAAAGCCCATTTTATTTTCCTTTCTTTCTCGTGTTGCCTTGTTTTTATGAAGCAAACACTTGTTTATTTATTATCCCTTTTCTCATCTGAATCTATTATAAATTCTTAATGCTAGTTCTGAACTTTATATTATTTTCCTTAGTCTCCTGATTCTGTTTTATCTTTCAATGTTTCTTTTTCTTAGTCCACTATTTTTTCCTCTCATTTACCTTCTTCTTCTTCTTCTTCTTCTTCTTCTTCTATCCTGAGTACCAAACCAGATAAGATCAGACGTAATTAATTCCCATGATAACTAACGTTGGGAGAAAGTTCTTTGCTCTGCTGATAATGTCACTGACTTAGAAGGTACAAGGACAAAATAGGCTAAAGAAAGTGGTTTCATACACTTAACAATTCTAGTCAGGGCAAAAGAATAACAAAATGATAATCATAACGACTTTGACAAGGACAATGAAAATACAAAAACAAAAGGGTTTTACAGAAGCTGAGAAGGCAGCCTAGTTATCTTATTTATGAAATAAATATTTCTGATATTAGAAATAACAATGTTTTTTAGATTCTCGAAAATGTATTGTCATAATTATAGTGATCTACTATGGACTATAGTTACAGTGATCTACTATGCTCTATAATTACAATGATCTACTACGCTCTATAGTTACAGTGATCTACTATGCTCTATAATTACAATGATCTACTACGCTCTATAGTTACAGTGATCTATTATGCTCTATAGTTACAGTGATCAGTTATGCTCTATAATCACAGTGATCTATTATGCTCTATAATTACAGTGATCTGTTATACTCTATAATTACAGTGATCTACTATGCTCTATAGTTACAGTGATTTATTATGCTCTATAATTACAGTGATCTACCATGCTCTATAATTACAGTGATCTACTACGCTCTATAGTTAAAGTGATCTACTATGCTCTATAGTTACAGTGATCAGTTATGCTCTATGATTACAGTGATCAACTATGCTTTATAGTTACAGTGATCTATTATGCTCTATAATTACAGTGATCTCATGCTCTATAATTACAGTGATCTACTATGCTCTATAATTACAGGGATCTACTATGCTCTATAGTTACAGTGATTTATTATGCTCTATAATTACAGTGATCTACTATGCTCTATAGTTACAGTGATCTATTATACTCTATAATTACAGTGATCTACTATGCTCTATAGTTACAGTGATCTATTATGCTCTATAATTACAGTGATCTACTATGCTCTATAGTTAAAGTGGTTTATTATGCTCTATAATTACAGTGATCAACTATGCTTTATAGTTACAGTGATCTATTATGCTCTATAATTACAGTGATCTACTATGATCTATAGTTACAGTGATCTACCATGCTCTATAATTACAGTGATCTACTATGCTCTATAGTTACAGTGATCTACTACGCTCTATAATTACAGTGATCTACTATGCTTTATAGTTACAGTGATCTATTATGCTCTATAATTACAATGATCTACTATGCTCTATAGTTACAGTTATCTATCATGCTCTTCTACTAACATTTTTGGATTTTACTACTTGTAATGGAAATCAAGATTATCAAGATGGCAATGAACCTTACGATACATAAAATTTGTGAATGAAACCAGTAACCTCCATCACTATGTATAAATACAGTGACATTCATGCCACCAGAAAAAAAAAAAAACTTTCACGTCCTAGTATCTCTTTTATAAGAACCATAAACCTCTTGATAAGGGAATGAATTCCAAGTGAAAGGTCATTATAATAACAGATTACCTAAAGGATGACATTCCAGTCGCACACGTTGGTATACATCTTCGAAGTCTTTCCACCTGGTGGCGCAGAAGAGAAGCTTTAGATTGGGCTCATCACCTGACACACACAAAAAACATTTTAGCAAGAAAATAATAATCTTCGTAAGTGCGCTCAAAATAATTGTATCTTATTCAATAAGAATAAGATATCGTGGTTTAATATGTCCTGATAATAGAAGAACCTCTAGAATACAATTAAATACAAGACTTTCGATTCCCTGCCCCCTGGTGGCGCAGAGAAAAAGCTTTAAATATAGCTCATCACCTGACACAAAAAAAATTATTTAGGGAAGAAAATAGTAATGCTCCTCTTCGTAAGTGCCATAAAAATAGTTGTATTATAAACAATCAAAGCTAAAACATTGTGGTACAGTATAACTTAATAATAGAAGAATACCTGGAAGACAATAAGAATCTATTCAATCAGAAAAGGAGCCCACAGCATGACTGCAAAGGGTTTGACCTTCTATTATGCAAATTCATTCCTCTCTTATCCCGGTCGGGTTAAGAAACATCACTGAGATTCTGTAAGTCATCTCATTATCTGAAATTAATGAGACTCTTCAAATAGACCTGAGTTGTCATGACGCTACAGATGTTATCAGTATATACTAAATCATACTTAATGTTTTGTTTAGTAAGATTGGTATTGCTGACTGGTTTGGGGTTTTTTTTAATAGTTTTTTTTTTTATTTGATATAATTATTCTATTTTCCATTCGATTTTAATACATGAACATACATACGCACATTTTTATCATGACGTGAAAGCGAGAGAGAGAGAGAGAGAGAGAGAGAGAGAGAGAGAGAGAGAGAGAGAGAGAGAGAGAGAGAGAGAGAGAGAGAGATAACTAAATTTTAGGATCAACAAACAACATCCCCTGTTACATTGCAAGACACTAATTCAATGGACAAATACCATGAGCAAAGTAGAAGCAAAAAAAAAAAATATTACAAACATCTGAATCAATGGAGCCTAAAACGGTACAAATGAGAAGAAACTTGAGGAATAATATACCAACATAGATATGCCATATGCGTACCAACGCTATATTTTTTGTCCAGAACAGAGACGTGATCATCGTACGGTAAGCTCACCTCATTTATTTATTCCAGTTGATGTGTACCCCGGGACTCATCTGGGCACTGGAATAGACCAACTATACGTGCTGTCTCCGCCTGGGCCCTCCCATCGAGGGGGGAAGGTCGGAAGCTTGGAGGACTCCTAGGGAAGGTCGGAAGCTTGGAGGACTCCTAGGTCGCAAGAAAGAATTGGCCGGGCCACCTGCAATGCTTAAAGGCAAACCTCATGCGATTCACATGGCCTTCAACTTCGTTGAAGTTGTTCGTTTTGCGTCTTGGACTGTGATGATGGCAGCAATAGAAATCTATGATGTCATAGTTGAGACTTTGAATGTAATATGTTCCATCTTTATATTTTTTTTTTTGTGGGGGTGAATAAGATGTTGTTTTCTGTACACTTAGACTGTGTTGATACGGGTTGTGGTGGCCGATCGGGTAACGTCCCTGACTATAGTCCATTTCTTTTAGCGATGCATATTTGCACCGACTCGCGGCGGTGCCCTTTTAGCTCGGAAAAATTTCCTGATCGCTGATTGGTTAGAATTATCTTGTCCAACCAATCAGCGATCCGGAAACTTTTCCGAGCTAAAAGGGCACCGCCGCGAGTCGGTGCAAATATGCATAGCTAAAAGAATTGGACTATAGTGAACGCCAGACAAGGGTTCTAGTCCCGCTCAAACTTGTTAGTTTCTTTAGTCGCTGCAACCTTACCATCCTTGTAAGCTAAGGATGGAGTGTTTTTTGGGGATCCTATAGGTCTATCTGCTGAGTCATCAGTAGCCATTGCCTGGCCCTCCTTGATCCTAGCTTGGGTGGAGCGGGGGCTTGGGCGCTGATCATATGTATATATGGTCAGTCTCCAAGGCATTGTCCCATTCGATAGGGCAATGTCACTGCCCCTTGCCCCTACCATTCATGAGCAGCCTTTAAAGCCCTTAATAAAAATATCTGAAGTTGTCATAACTGAGAATCTGTGAATGGTACTGTTCCCTTTTTTTTTTTTTTTTTTTTTTTTTTTTGTGAGGTTGAAAAATAAAATGTTGGGTACCTACGAGGAAAAAATTATATATCTTTACTCATAGTACCAGATAAAGAATCCCTTACAATTACAAAAGGCCCTTTGCGTCAATAGGCGTAGGAGGAGATGATGATGATTATGATGATGAGGATGATGATGATGATGATGATGATGAAGGTCTCCTCTAGATCGATCTGCGGAAAATATAGATGAATTTAGACGATACCATCATCATTATGCCAAATCAGCTGGTTCAGAAGCCTTCTGTAAATTTTCAAATGTCTCTCAACAATGTTTAAAAAAAACCGTAATTTTAATCGGAAATCCTCCGTAAAAAATATATATATACTATTCTTGGCCGTATTTCAATAAAATACAGGCGACCGTAATTTTACTTTACTTTGTTAGTATCTTTAACGGGTTGGTAACCGTAATACCACTCCTTCACGTCAATATAGCCGTTTTTTAAAACGGTAAATGACTGGCAACATTAATTCCAGGATTTTTACCGTTTTTTTACGGGAAATTTTTAACAGTGCTTATCAGTTTCAGTTTTCCTAATATAATATCATAAATCTTAAGCTTTAGATACATACATGACCATCATATACTTTATAACCAATGAAGTCTTGAATGTTTAAGGATATAATTGCTGGTTTGAAGACGCCTTCTTCTATATATTATGCTTAAATTCATTCATGTAATATCTATTTGTGATGTGGTTATTAAAAACTTACCCCAAATAGGGACGCATTGGGTTTCTCTTGGAAAATTCAAAACGGTGGTTTATTCAATCGATGATGAATAATGCATATTTAGATAGATATACAAACACACACACATACACACGCACAACCACACACACAGATTCAATCCTTCATATTCCTTCCCCCTTTTCTAGCTATAACTCGGCAGTTTCGGCAATTTGTGGGAGATAAATCTACCTGTCAGAGTAACCCCTCTCACCAAGGTATGACTATTCGGTCTCCCACTATCTGAGGGATACGAGAGATCGAGTAGCCATATGCATGGTAATACCGTTAAGCGTGACAGAAAAGAAGTATAAATAAATAGAAATATATATATATATATATATATATATATATATATATATATATATACACACATATATATATATATACACATATATACATATATATATATATATATATATATATATATATATATATATATATATACACACATATATATATATATATATATATATATACATATATATATATATATACATATATATATATATATATATATATATATATGTATATATAAATTTATACATATATATATAAATTTATACATATATATATATATATACATATATATATATATATATATATATATATATATATATATATATATATATATATAGCCAGACCCATTGCTCTTTATTATATAGAGGAGATTAGTTTTCAGATGTAATGCTTCAGCGTCTTCTATGACGTATAGATGTTGCCCTAGAATAATATTTACTGTGAGATCTTCCTCATACTGACCTCGTCATTTATTTCCTAAATGGTTAGTCAGTTGGGCAGTGACTAACAGATCCGAAGTTTTGTGAATAGTGCCACAATAACAGTAGCCTACATATATAACGAGTGAAATATATATAGTATATGTATAGTATATATATATATATATATATATATATATATATATATATGTATATATATATATATATATATATATATATATATATATGTGTGTAAAAATCACAGGGAAACGTGATGCTCAGATGCAGAAGAACCACAGGTAAAAGAAATATGAAATATAAGATTAAGTCCTGACGAGTTTCGTGATATTTCTTCAGAGGATTGATCTGTGTATGTGTGTATAATATATATATATATATATATATATATATATATATATATATATATATATATATACATATATATATATATATATATATATATATATATATATTATATATATACTGTGTATATATACATATATATGAATATATTATACACACATTTACTGTATATTATATATATATATACATATATATATGTATATATATATATGTATTATATATATATATATATATATATATATATATATATATATATGAGAGAGAGAGAGAGAGAGAGAGAGAGAGAGAGAGAGAGAGAGAGAGAGAGAGAGAGAGAGAGAGAGAGAGAGAGAGAGCTTGCAGTACATAAAACATTCTGCTTGTGGCTGTTATGTTGGAGAAGCAAAAGTTTGACCTAATCCCTATTGTACTTTTCCTTTTATATGTTCACCAATTTATTCTTTAGGGGAACCAAACGACGCAAGAGATCGTCCATGTTAAAGGATGTGAATTGAAGGTAAACCTACGGTGTTGATACTTGCCTGATTGGTAACGTCTCTGCCTTGCGTTTGCCAGTCAGGGGTTCGAGTCCTCCTCAGTCTCGTTAGTGTCATTAGTGCCTGCAATCTTACCATCCTTGTGAGCTAAGGTTGGGGGGTTTGGGGGAGCCTATAGGTCTATCTGCTGATTCCTCAGCATCCATTGCTTGACCCTCCATGGTCCTAGCTTGGATGGAAAGGAGATTTGGGCGCTGATCATATAATATATGGTCAGTCTCTAGGGCATTGTCCTGCTTGCCAGGGCAATGTCACTGTTCCTTGCCTGTGACATTCATGACCGACCTTTGAACCTTTAAACACGATTGGAGATGAAGAGGAAATCTGGAAAGAGCGAATTTAGAAATAGAAAGAAATTTACTGTTTGCTGTAGATCTAGATGTATGGAATTAAAAGAATGATGATTAAGGGTGGAATAAACCCAAAATTTTAACCGGAAATTCTCCGTAAAAAGATACTTTTCTCTGCCGTATTTCGGTAAAATACAGGCGACCGTAACTTAACCTTACTTTTTTTATTATCTTTTACGGGTTTGTGACCGTAATGTCGCTCCTTAAAGTTAATATATCAATTTTTTAATACGGTGGAAATTCTGGTATAAATGTTGCCAGGCATTTACCATTTCTATGGCAATATTTTAACAGTGCATTGAGGTGAAGTAGGTCAAATGCTACGTCTACTGCGCGCGTTGCAGGTATACAGAAGCGTTGTAGGTATACAGAATGGGTATTGAGTTTCTCCGTTATTGGTTGTATTCCGGTCATGCTCTGAGCGGGATGCGTGGGTATGCTCTGAGGGTAATGGGGCTAGAAGAAAGTAGATAGGGTAGATTGGAATACGAAGAGGAGGCAGGGAAGTAAATGGAGTGAACAAGATACCAGATGGGTGGAAGGAGAGGTGAGTAATCAGGAAGCATAAATAAAAAATATAAAAAAACACGTCTTGCGCTAGATGCCTTCAACCTTTTTTTTATGTTGAGAGTTTTTTATTCGAGTTTTTATAATATCCAGTTTGTTTTTTTTCAAACAGCAAGTTTTCTTCTACTAGTTTTTTATACGATCTGGTTTATGTTGATGTGTTTTCCTCCTTCACAAGCGAATGATATTTAAGTTTCAAGAAAAATCACATCTTTCTTTGAAATGGGTATTTTCAAAGAAGTTAACTTGAACCTTCTTTGACTGGTTTTACAAAAAAAAAAAAAAAAAAAAAAAAAAAAATAATAATAATAATAATAATAATAATAATAATAATAATAATAATAATAATAATTAAAAAAAAATTACAGGACTTTTATGTATTTCCTCCTTCATAAGTAATTGATATTTAAGTCAAAGAGGATTCATAACTTTCTTTGAAATGTATATTTTCAAAGACGTTAACTCGAACCTTCTTTGACTGGTTTTACTAAAAAAATATTCACCTTATTCAGTGCTTACAGCACATTGAAAATGATTAAGGGCATATTTTTTTCTCCAGACTAAGCGATCATCTCTCATGCATTTTGCTTTGTATTTCTGCGAAGAAAAAAAAACTTATTTCTGAAAAAATGCTTGCCGGAAGATAAAGTAGAGTACCTCAATTTATCAAATGAATAAATTCTCGCTTTTTGGAAACTAAAGAATTATAATCGCAGAGGTGTGTAGTTTGTTATATAATCAGCTAAACAAGAAATTCTCACTTTTTGGAAACTGAAGAATTCTAATCACAAAGGTGTGTAGTTTGTTATGAATCAACTAAACAAGAAATTCCCCCTTTTTGGAAACTAAATAACTCTAATCACAAAGGTCTGTAGTTTATTATATGATGAGCTAAGCAATAAATTCTCGCTTTTAGGAAACTAAAAAATTCTAATCGAGGTCTGTGGTTTATTACACATTCAGCTAGAGATTAGATTCTTAGTTTTTGGAAACTAAAGACTTCGAATAGCAGAGATTTGTGGTTGGAAAATAAAGCTGTTAACTCTATCTGCGGCATGTGGTTTTTGTCTCATTTTATTGTGGGTCATCCACAGTTTCTGATTTCAACTTATACAATCATTTCTATCATTTCCCCCTAAATATCTTCTTTATTTATTTTCTTTTCTTCATCCATCTCGCCTCGAATTAGCATTTATTTCCCACTTGGTTTTGGAAATATGATATCTTCTGTAGGAAAATTAAAAAGGATTATAATATTTATGTGACATTGAATCAATTGAATAGATAACTGGAATTAATTATTTGATATTTTTTATTTAATCATATTGTTTTCGGATGTATAAATGCTGCGATGAACTTACGTTTTCTCATGTTATTATGTAATGTAATGTGAAAGAGAATTTTCCTCTCTCTCTCTCTCTCTCTCTCTCTCTCTCTCTCTCTCTCTCTCTCTCTCTCTCTCTCTCTCTCTCTCTCTCTCTCTCTCTCTCTATCAAATTGGAATTGAAAAGATACAACACCACTCAATGTGGCAATTTCTTTACATACAAAATAGTAAATACTTGGAATAGACTTCCTGCAGATATAGTAAACAGTAACAGGGAAAATTATTTCAAGAATAAGTTAGAAAAGATCATAAGAACTCTCTAAATGCTTAAAATAAATCGCTCTAACAAAGAGCAAATGGAGTCTCCGCGGATGGACTAAAAAGTCTTTGAAAGATCCAAAATCCTCGTAACTCCTTGTAATTCTCTCTCTCTCTCTCTCTCTCTCTCTCTCTCTCTCTCTCTCTCTCTCTCTCTCTCTCTCTCTCTCTCTCTCTCTCTCTCTGTGGACAAGTTGCTACAGCTAGTAATGAACAAATCAATCACTCAACACAGTCGATTCATTTGCTGTAAACATACCTATAGGATATGGACTTACACTCCTATCTCTTAATCGCAACTAATAAATCATTGCTAAAAGCATACAGACACCCTAACAAGACATTTTGAAGCCAACTGAACCTCGAAGGAAAGTTGCGAGTTTTCACTACATCTGACGCATGAAATCTTTCAACCTAGATTGGCTGGTAGAGTGAGGTGCATTACCAAGGATAAGTAGGATCCTAGTTGCTTGATAGATTTAGAAAGAGTGTTATTGATTTCTCTCCTTAAATTCAGCGTTCGAGAGAAACTTTTGATAAGGTACGTTGGATTCAAATATTTGGATAACTGTTTACTGATGCGTTGCAGTTCCCCTAATTGATTCGAATATTTTGGATGACTATCTACTGGTGCGTTGAAGTTCCTCTTTTGATTCAATTATTTTGGATAACTGTTTATAGGTGTGGTGAAATTTCCCCCTTTGATCCGATTACCTTACATAATTATTCACAGGTGCGTTGAAGCTCCTCCCTTTACGCCATTAAATTCCCAGCATCCCGTTTTATCTCAAACCGGAAAGGAATGTATTATTGTCATTTATTTTTTTGTGTACACAGAATAAAGTCTACTAGAAAGAATATCATAGAATCCTTTTATTACAAAACCATTGTTGTTAACAGCATATTTCCTGACATTGCAGATTGCCGTAATGAGCCAAAGGCTTCATTATTTCCCATAAGACATAGAATACCTTCAGGAATCATGAATTATTCAAAAATGAAACCAAAGATTGTTTGAATATTAAACCTGTAATGGAAGATTCTCTAGGGCTACGTGATCATTAATAATATGTGTTTGGGAATTAATATTTCACTGTTCGAATGTTTACCTATCGTCATTATGAACACGAGATAGCTGGAGTCTTGTTCATGCAGCTTAGTAAAGAGAGAACATTAAACCCCTGATGGTAGCAGACGGATATTTGTAAATAGTAATCACCCCCCGCTCCCCCCCCTCCTCTCTCTCTCTCTCTCTCTCTCTCTCTCATCTCTCTCTCTCTCTCTCTCTCTCTCTCTCTCTCTCTCTCTCTTGTATGTATAATTACATATAATTTTTAGCTTAGCCATTATGTCCGTAGGGGCATATAGTTTTAGTTGAACTAAAATAACATACCATCAACCGTTTCCCAAAATCAAATAATACAATATTATTATTATTATTATTATTATTATTATTATTATTATTATTATCATCATCAATATTATTATTATTATTATTATTATTATTTATATTATTATTATTATTATTAATATTGATATTATTATTATGAAAATAACATACACTCAACCGTTTCCCAAACTCAAATAACACAATAAACGGAATTTGTTACGGTTTAGTTCTAGACTTAAAATGAAAAAATGTTGGTAAATGACACTGAAGCTGGATGGCCTTATCTTCCCTCTAAGCTTTTAAATAAGACCCCAGAGACTGCCCTAGAGACTGACCATATATACATATGATGGGCGCCTAAGTCCCTCTCCATCCAAGCTAGGACCAAGATGGGCTAGGCAATGGCTACTGATGACTCAGCAGATAGACCTATAGGCTCCCCAAAACCCCCCCATCCATGGCTCACAAGGATGGTGAGGTGTGCAGTGACCAAAGGAACTAACGAGTCTGAGCGGGACTCGAACCCTGGTCTGGCGTTCACTAGTCAGAGACGTTACCACCTCAGCCACCACAACCCCAAGTTTTATATGACTCATTCATGATATAACACCATTGCGAGATGATCTTAACATCAATATACAAGAAACATCAAGGATATTACATCATTCCTCAAGGAGAGGAGAGAGAGAGAGGAGAGAGAGAGAGAGAGAGAGAGAGAGAGAGAGAGAGAGAGAGTACCTATCAAGCTCAGCATTCAACACAAGTTGACACTTATCCTGTGAAAACGTATAGAGAAAAAAACTTTCTCTGAACTGTATAATTAATGACGACACGTGGGATTCCACCTGAATACCAGAAGTGTCCTGGTCACCCCAAAATGGAGTGCCATGTGAATAGCATGAGCCTGGCGTAGCGGCAGATCAGAGGGATGGTACATTGGTCTTACAGAATACTGATGGCACTTGATTGGCACCCATACAAACGAATACCTTTTACGCGTGGTTCATTGTATTTAGGATGTGTATGTCTTCCTGTGTGTACTTGCGTACAAATAAAGACATATGTACACACAAGTAGGTATATACATATGTATGTATGTGTATATATACACACACAAACACACACACACACACACACACACACACATATATATATATATATATATATATATATATATATATATATAAATATATATATATATATATATAATATATATATATCAGATGAACCATTATATTAACACATTAACGTCTAGATTCTCTTAACAACCTCGGGATCAGAGCCTCAGGCAACATCACTCAAAGACAATAGTATCTGTCCGCCGGGCTTCGAAACCTGGTCCAGGATACTTGTGTGACATTGACCATACCACTTCGTGGCTGAGTGGTATGGTCAATGTCACGCAAGTATCCTGGACCAGGGTTCGAAGCCCGGCCGGACAGATACTATAGTCTTTGAGTGATTTCGCCTGAGGCTCTGATCCCGAGGTTGTTAAGAAAATCCAGACTTTTACGTGTTAATATATATTGGTTATTTGAAATATAAAAAACACGTTTAAATGTGCAAAATTTATCATATATATATATATATATATATATATATATATATATATATATATATATATATATGTGTGTGTGTGTGTGTGTGTGTATACTGTATATATTCAGGGACAAAATGGGAGAATAAATATCTATATCTGCATATATACGTGTAGTTTGTGTATCTAGTATCTGTGGTGTGTGTGCACAGATGTTAGAAGGCCTTACTCTAATATCCCATGAAAAACATCCCTATTTGTCCTATTATAATTCTCCCGAGATTAAAAACTCCTTCAAGTAAAGAGAAACTCTGACTTCAATACAAGAAAAAAAAAACGAAATATTCTTCTCCTGTGACCCTCTCTTCTGGCGACACGAAGGCTGCTCCTCCTACATAGCATTTGTCCTTTTAATTCTTGCTCTTGATAAAACAATAAGTTGATAACGTTTTCTGAGATACGGTTGTTATCTTGAGTCTTCGCCGAACATGATACGTTTGTGGTTCCTCTTTTGTTTATACGGTACCCGTGTATCGTCTTTAGATTATTATTGACGGCCCGTGTAGCTGTAAGCGTGCATGAAACACGGGCTTGTTTAGATGTGTGTGTATGTATGGTGGAGGATAACTGTACATACACGCAACATACACACACATACACACATAAACACACACACACACATATATATATATATATATATATATATATATATATTATATATATATATATATATATTAAAGTTAAATGGAATTGATAAATTAATTAGAAGATTAAGTTTTGATCAAATAATAAACATAGGGTATGTATATATCTATACATATATATATATATATATATATATATATATATATATATATATATATATATATGTCAGTCTGTTCTTATGTAATTATGATTCATGTGAGTATGTGTGAGTATTAGTAGATAATTTCCCAAAGGCCATTTAAAGCCTAAGATATCTTGATTGCCTCCATTTTGTTCAAGACGTCTGCCAATAGCATCCTAGTTCCGGAGAAACCCGAACTAACCTAGTTAGTCAGTCGGTACTTCATGACCAGAGACTCTCTCTCTCTCTCTCTCTCTCTCTCTCTCTCTCTCTCCTCTCTCTCTCTCTCTCTCTCTCTCTCTCTGCTAAGGTGGAGTGAGAGTCCTTGCTAAGGAGAACAGGTCAACCTAACTAGGTTAGACAGTGGTTTCTAGTATCCAAAAGTAGGCCTTCGGCTTAGACTTTCTCAATCTTAAGATT
Source organism: Palaemon carinicauda (assembly GCF_036898095.1). Classification (NCBI taxonomy): domain Eukaryota; kingdom Metazoa; phylum Arthropoda; class Malacostraca; order Decapoda; family Palaemonidae; genus Palaemon; species Palaemon carinicauda. Next base: position 56,551,808 of record NC_090761.1, on the reverse strand, counting down.
CCTTCAGCTGGTGTGACTTTCATTCTGTTTTCTAATTAGGCAGTTTGTGCTATTATAATAATTATGTTGGCTATATTCTTTGAGTGTACTGAGGAAATTATTTCATTGTGTATATAAAAATTTCAAAAGAATCCTGATGAATATGTTAAAAAATTTCAAAAGAATCCTGATGACTATGTTAAAAAATTTCAAAAGAATCATGATGACTATGTTAAAAAATTTCAAAAGAATCCTGATGAATATGTTAAAAAATTTCAAAAGAATCCTGGTGACTATGTTAAAAAATTTCAAAAGAATCCTGGTGACTATGTTAAAAAATTTCAAAAGAATCCTGATGAATATGTTAAAAAATTTCAAAAGAATCCTGGTGACTATGTTAAAAAATTTCAAAAGAATCCTGATGACTATGTTAAAAAATTTCAAAAGAATCCTGATGAATATGTTAAAAAATTTCAAAAGAATCCTGGTGACTATGTTAAAAAATTTCAAAAGAATCCTGATGAATATGTTAAAAATTTCAAAAGAATCCTGGTGACTATGTTAAAAAATTTCAAAAGAATCATGATGACTATGTTAAAAAATTTCAAAAGAATCCTGGTGACTATGTTAAAAAATTTCAAAAGAATCCTGATGACTATGTTAAAAAATTTCAAAAGAATCCTGATGACTGTGTTCTTGGAGGATATTGAGGAAATAATTTTATTGTTTATATAAAAATCTCAAAAGAATCCGTTTGTAAACGTATTCACTGGTATGACTTTAGTTTTTGATTATTTAAAGTATTTAGACTTAAAAACCTGAATAATATGTTTTGATTATATGAGAGTATTGGTAAAGAAATTACATTTCTAAAACCAATGCTTTGGTGAAGTTTCCAAATGATAAAACTAATTTTTATGATAGAATGTTTGTTATTTTGACTAAATCAACTAATCGGAAACATTGATGAATTCACAAAACTTTCATTATTTCAGTCAACAGCAATTATATATTTATTCAGCTATCTTTATCATTACATCTTTGTCTTTAATATTCTGGAAAAAAAAAAACTTCTATCCTTGTGTGAAAGGTATGCTGTCCTTTGAGGCAATTGCTATAACAAGTAGATAATAAATGTATTTTCTTTTGAAAGTGATGAGTGATATGATATTCCCTCTCTCTCTCTCTCTCTCTCTCTCTCTCTCTCTCTCTCTCTCTCTCTCTCTCTCTCTCTCTCTCTCTCTCTCTCTCTCATATAAAGCAGTAGTTAAGTAAATACAATTGAATATTTCTTATAAAAAATTAATACTCTGCGTTCAATAACCTATGTATTTGCATATGTAAATCAAAGTAAGCAATATAGTTAGTGAGTTCCTAACCGTACTTTTCATAATTATGTAAACTTCAGTATACCGCCTTCTCTTCCCGTTTCCACGGTATTTCTTCTGGGCTTTAGAAGAACAAATTGTTCTTCTTTAATGATTTTCGTTGAACTAGAAATCATGTAAATAGGTAGGTTTGCGTGTGGAAAATTATGACCTTTTCATGGGTCTAAAGGTTTCAGATGGCTTGACCTGTATTTGAGTTAATTCATGTTAAGCAGATATTTCTCTTATTTTCATAAGCTTAAAGTCTTGTGGTGGAAGGTTATTATATCAAGTGATTCAGAAGATTAGACATTATTAGAGTTAATTAATGTTATATAAATTTTCTTCTTCTTTTTTATCTCAGTCTTGTCATGATATTTATTCCTTCAGAAATTTTAGCCTTTTTGGTAATTATTGTTGCTTTGAATTACCTTTGAAATTTTTTATGTATTATTTTTGTAATTGATAGTAATAAGACAACAACAATATTAATACCTAAAATCATAATCTTGTGTTTCAAAGAAATTTTGTTTTTCAAAAAACATTTTGAACACACTTTTTTATTATAAAATACTGTTAATAAATCAAATAAAGCTTAAGGAAAAAATTAATAAAGTAGATATCATTGCATTCTATTTATTTTACACTTTTTACAAGAGTTTTGTTACAAAAATAATTAGTATAACAACAATAAACAACAATAAATCAACAAAGACAATGCATGTTTGTATGTTTCTATTTTCATACAAATCAGTCTGTGTCATTTGCTCCGTCATATCGAATGTCCCAGGATTTATAAATGGCCGAGAAATATGCGAGAGTTAGATTAAATATTTGTAACTTTTCAGATATAGTTTATGATTTCCAAAGTTTTCTGTAAATTGATTTCTAAAGTTTTTTGTAACTTGATTTCGAAACTTTTCTGTAATTTGATCTCTAAAATTGTCTGTAACTCGATTTCTAAAGTTTTCTGTAACTTGATTTCTAAAATTTTCTGTACCTTTTGATTTACGACGTTTTCTGGAACTTGATTTCTAAAATTGTCTGTAACTTAATTTCTAAAGTTTTCTGTAACTGGGTTTCTAAAATTGTCTGTGACTTGATTTCTAAAATTTTCTGTAACTTGATTTCTAAAGTTTTCTGTAACTGGGTTTCTAAAATTGTCCGTAACTTGATTTCTAAAGTTTTCTGTATTCGATTTCTAAAGTTTTCTGTAACTTGATTTCTAAAATTGTCTGTAACTTGACTTTTAAAGTCTTCTGTAACTGGGTTTCTAAAATTCTCTGTAACTTGATTTCTATAGTTTGATGTAACTTGATTTCTTTTTAACTAGACAAAAAAAATATTTTGATAATAAGTGGATATCACTTTTATGAAATGTTTATGGTTCAGAATATGTGTATGTATGTGTTATTGAGTGTTTATAAATGTTTGATTGTCTTGCACAAACTACAGGCCTTTTCAAGGATCGTCAAGTTGCAAGATACTGCCTTATTCTTCATTTGAACTACACATACTACTTCATTTTATTTGGACATGATATGGGAGAGTCTGAAGTCGAATATAAAGTGTCCGTTGTACAAAGATGTCTCCGTTAGTCATAATGTCTTTTATCCGTCAATTCGTCTGAAGTCTGAGAGATGTCAACTCGTG
>NC_090761.1:56543809-56546309 GCF_036898095.1 Palaemon carinicauda | reverse complement strand
TATATATATATATATATATATATATATACTGTATATAATTTATATATATATATATATATATATATATTTATATATATATATATATATATATATATATATATATATATATATATATATACTGTATATAATTTATATATATATATATATATATATATATATATATATATATATATATGTGTGTGTGTGTGTGTACATTCCTCTTATTAACGCAACGACGACCAGGAGTAAAGAAATAAGTACAACCAGAAGACAAAACTCAAAATGGACAACCACACTGACCGAGAGCATAAAAAAAAAAAAAAAAATCTGGTAATTCAAGTTAATGTCTTTAAATTCCCTCAATATTCAACAGCAATTCCAAAGTTATAGACTAATATCTGCACAAAAAAAAAAAAAAAAAAAAAAAACTATAGAGAAGGCTTACCGTGTCCACTGGACAGTAATCTTTCTTAGGCTCATGTTCTTCGACCTCCTCGACTGGTTGATAGTAATAGTTCGCCCCAGTTTCAGCGTAAGAGGAATAACTATCGTAGGGGGCCGCTGGTGCAGTATGCTGAAGCAGGAAAACAATGCATTAGAAATACATTATTAAAAAATGGTAATGAAAATTTCAATCTTTATTTTCTAGCAAGAGCCTGTGCTGGCAAAGGATGTGCAGTATGCTGAAGCAGAAAAAAACAATGCATTGGAAATACATTATTAAAAAATGGTAATGAAAATTTCAATCTTTATTTTCTAGCAAGAGCCTGTGCTGGCAAAGGATGTGCATAAGCTGTTTTATTGATCTATATTTTGAAGGAATGGCAGGAAAATTTCAATCGTTATTTTCTAGCAAGAGCCTGTGCTGGCAAAGGATGTGCATAAGCTGTTTTATTGATCTATATTTTGAAGGAATGGCAGGAAAATTTCAATCTTTATTTTCTAGCAAGAGCCTGTGCTGGCAAAGGATGTGCATAAGCTGTTTTATTGAACTATGTTTTGAAGGAATGGCAGGAAAATTTCAATCTTTATTTTCTAGCAAGAACCTGTGCTGGCAAAGGATGTGCATAAGCTGTTTTATTGAACTATGTTTTGAAGGAATGGCAGGAAAATTTCAATCTTTATTTTCTAGCAAGAGCCTGTGCTGGCAAAGGATGTGCATAAGCTGTTTTATTGAACTATGTTTTGAAGGAATGGCAGGAAAATTTCAATCTTTATTTTCTAGCAAGAGCCTGTGCTGGCAAAGGATGTGCATAAGCTGTTTTATTGATCTATATTTTGAAGGAGTGGCATGAAAATGTCAATCATCTTTATTTTCGAGCAAGAGTCCGTGTAGGCAAAAGATATGTGTAAGCTGTCTTATTGATCTATGTTTTGAAGGAGTGGCAGGAAAATTTCAATCTTTATTTTCTAGCAAGAGCCTGTGTTGGCAAAGGATGTGCATAAGCTGTTTTATTGATCTATATTTTGAAGGAGTGGCATGAAAATGTCAATCATCTTTATTTTCGAGCAAGAGTCCGTGTAGGCAAAAGATATGTGTAAGCTGTCTTATTGATCTACGTTTTAAAGGAATGACATGAAAATTTAAATCACCTTTATCTTTTAGCAAGAGCCCGTGCAGGCCCAAGGTGTGCATAATCTATATAACATTGATTTCTGTTGTGGAAAAATGACACGAAAATTTAAATAACCTTTATTTTCGACCAAGAGTCCGTGCAGGCACAAAGGCGTGCATGAACTACGTCTGTTATTTATCTCTGCTGTTAATGAAACGAAAATCTCAATCCCCTTTGCTTTCGAGCAAGACTCCGTGCTGGCTCATAGTGTTCAGAAACTATACCCGTCATTGATCCCTGTTGTCAAAAAATAAAAAAAATAAAAATCCAAGAAAATTCTAATCCCCTTTATTTTTCGAGCAAGAGCCCGTGAGAGATTGAAGATGGTTACCTGAGGATGATGATGATGCTGTTGGTCATCTCTCTTCATCAGCACCTGAGAGGGGTCCTTTGCCTCGGAGGGGGGCTCTGTGGAGGGTCCCCCCGCAACTATTCCTATGCATATTGCTATCACCAAAATAGAACCCGTCTTCATTTTATCCTGTAGCAAGAGATTGATAGAGATAGATAAGTAGATAGTTAGATAGATTAAGTAGATGGAAAGGTAAATCAATCAATATTGAATTCTTTTTTGTTTTATAAAATAATGTTCCAATACTAAAGAGAATCTATGGTCATATCATCCAGTAGAAGTAAATAGATTAAAATACGCGACAAAATAAATAAATATTTCGATGAAGTCAATTTAGCGGAAGATTGGTACATCAATCAATTATCAATACTTTTTTTTTTCCAAAGTAAGGTTATTTCATTACCAAAAAGAATCTGTTGTCATTAAATCGTATAGAAATAAATTGACTAAAATGAATAATTGAATAAATACATCGATAAATAGTTGGTTTAGCGGAAGACTGATACATCAGTTTATTGTATTATTAAACCCTTGACATAAAACTGATCATGAA
>NC_090761.1:56516309-56541309 GCF_036898095.1 Palaemon carinicauda | reverse complement strand
TTTTTTTTTTTTTATAATAAACAAATCCTCATTTAGGTATAAGGAGACTTTCTTATAAATTATTTTCAAAGCCTCTTCTCCCTGTCGCTGTCTCTGTCTTTCTAGTTCATAGTACCCATTAAGAGAAGTAACTCCTTTTGTAGTGAGAAATCGCGGCCTATCAGTAAATTATAATTTCGTCTCTCAAGACAGCACCATTCTTCAGTACATAAATCGTCAACAATTCTGATCAACAAATTCTGACCAAATCAACTGTTACACGACTAAGGTGTTCAACTTTGTCTTATATTAATGATACACATTCATATTTGTCTATGAATATTTGTCCACATCATATAAGCTCGAGAATGCCACTCAACATACGACGAACATCCATACAAAATGAGATGGTACTTTGTCAACATGAATTAAACATACAAACAATGAGGTACATAAGAGAAGGGAGAGTGATAAAGGTATGTCATTAGATATTCTTTATTATGTTTATTTCACGATGATAGAAAAACAAGAACAATTAGAAAAAAAAACAATAAACTATATAAATGGAAATAACAATGCATGGGTATATGTCACATGTCATAGTTCAATTGTCACACGTCAAATGTTTGTCATTTAATCCCATTCCTTGATGCGATGATGGATGTCTGGTGGTTGACAAAACTGATAAATATTGCAGATGGTCGTAAGGTACATTGTGGGTTCATGTTGTATTATAAATGGAATTTATGTGTCCTTATAATCTATAAACACTTGTATGAATGTATATATATTTGTATATATATATATATATATATATATATATATATATATATATATATATATATATATATATATATATATATATATATATATATATATATATATAAATGTATATATATGTATATATATATATATACATATATATATATATATACATATATATATATATATATATATATATATATATATATATATATATATATATATATATATACATAACAAAAAACAGTTATTAAGAAACTAGTTGTGATGGGAATTTGAAAGAAAAAGAAGGAAGTGAACATACCAACAGAGAAAGAAAAATTTCAGACAAGCAACACAAGTATTAAACCAGTTTCACAAACAGTTATAACATACTCTTATACATACTCCCTCAAACACACATACATACATACACACACACACACACACACACACATATATATTTATATATATATATATATATATATATATATATATATATATATATATATATATATATATATATATATATATATATATATATGAGTGTGTGTACGTGTGTAACAAAATTTACACGTACACTGATAAACAATAATAGTAAGGGTTTTCAGCCATCAAAATTTGACATTAGAACATAACAAAATATGATTAGGCAATTTCTGAAAATATCATAGAAAAGGTAAACATATGTCCATTTTTTTTTTTTTTTTTTTTTTTTTTTTTTTTTTTTTTTTTGGTGCATTTTGAAATATCCAGTTGCTTGTCCGTATGAGATCAAAACATGTAGATTAGAAAAACGATGTCCAATGATGAAGATAAACAGAGATGAAATGCTATCGTGAAGGTGTTATATAAGAAACTTAATATCCCAATGAGTTTCTATATTTCTATTTTGCTTTAGAAAGCGGTTGTTTATTACTGAATAAATTTGTATTCATGCAAGGTATGAGAACAGCAATGATTCTAGAATATAAATTATTTTGCAACACGCTCAATATACTTGCATAATTAAATTTTCACATTTCAATCTGTAGGAATAAGTTGAATTTGCTATTGATTCTGCATGACGATGTTCGCATTAAAACAAAGGTTATGGGTAAGAATTTGCACATTTCAATCTGTAAGAATAAGTTGAATTTGCAATTGAATCTGCATGACGATGCTCGTATTAAAACAAAGGTTATGGGTGAGAATTTACAAATTTCTATCTGTAAGAATAAGTTGAATTTGCAATTGAATCTGCATGACGATGCTCGTATTAAAACAAAGGTTATGGGTGAGAATTTGCAAATTTTTATCTGCAAGAATAATGAGAATTTGCAATTGATTCTGCATGACGATGTTCTTATTAAAACAAAGGTTATTGGTAAGAATTTGCAAATTTTATCTGTAAGAATAGTGAGAATTTGCAATTGATTCTGCATGACGATGCTCGTATTAAAACAAAGGTTATGGGTAAGAATTTGCAAATTTTTATCTGCAAGAATTATGTAAATTTGTAATTGATCCTACACTGTGATGATCATATACAAACAAGATTATAGGTAAGAATTTGCAAATTTTTATCTGCAAGAATAGTGAGAATTTGCAATTGATTCTGCATGACGATGTTAGCATTAAAACAAATCTTATGGGTAAGAATTTACAAATTTCTATCTGTAAGAACAATGTAAATTTGCAATTGATCCTACTCTGTGATGATCATATACAAACAAGGTTATGGGAGAGTCCTGAGTATGGTCTGCCATCCCCAAAATGTATTATGGGAGTCTCTGAGTCTCAAAAGTCTCTTCATGGTGTGTGATGATAATCTTCTCACGCGTGGTGAAAATAAATATTAATAAATATAAAAAATAACAATATTTTCTTTACAACTAGAGAGAACAATATTTACAATTAAGATATTACCACGCGAAGCAAAATTTTAGGTAAAAATATATTCAAGGGATAATGATTATTAAGTTTTCTAAAATAAATGTTTAAGAAAAACATTCAAATAGCAAGAATTTTCATGTGAAATGTGTATTAAGGTTTCTTTATGATGCATACTTAACTATCAAAGCTAAATGTATAACGATGAATTTAAGATTAATAAGCAATTAACAGTACTTTTACCTAAAACCTTGACAATTTAGTGACAATATACAATAAAAAACGAGTTATCATAACGTATGCCTTTGTAGTCTCCGAAAGCACAATGGTCAGAATAGTCAGGTTTTACAGAAAAGAGAAGAAGTAAAATCAGCCATTTTGTGGAAAACCGTCTCCTACCATCTTAAGCGGTCTCGAAGCCAATCATGGGTTTTCATCTCCTTAGATTGTGTTGTAGTCTGCGTAGCCACACTGGAACTCCTTGCAGTCGGATTTCTTGAGAGCGGAGTCCTTGAATATCTTCAGCTTGTTTCTGTATATGGCCGGCGTTAGGAAATGCAGGATGCTGATTATGGGGAGAGAAAGACAATTGTTTAGATACTAGCGTACGCGACCCGTCAAAACTGACGGCTAAGTATTTAGATGGGTATGCATACATAAGCACACGCCACAAATATTATCAGGGTTTGACTACTACCTCTCCCCATACCCGAGGGACGGGGACAGCTGAGCGTGACCAAAAAGAAATATATATATATATATATATATATATATATATATATATATATATATGTATATATATATTTATATATAAATATATACATATACATATATATAATTATATATATATATATATATATATATATATATATATATATATATATACTTTATAGCAGCATACATATCATTTAACATTCTTAACCATTCTCCTTCTCTCTCTCTCTCTCTCTCTCTCTCTCTCTCTCTCTCTCTCTCTCTCTCTCTCTCTCTCTCACCTCAAGAAGCCTTTACGTCCATCGGCATATCTCCCGCTCTCACAAATGAGCCTCGATGAGCAGTCGTCTGTTTCGATGGCATCCATAACAAAAGATGTCACCTAAAAAAAAAAAAAGAAAATCATTATTACAATGTAAGAGAATCTTTATTTTCTTCTTTTGCCCTGGGTTAGAAAAAGTTATTTAGTTTCACATTCCATTGATATTTGTTCTTAGAAAATAAGACTTAATATTAAAATGTAATGAGAATATTTCTTGTTTTCTATTGTCATCTGAAAAAAAGGAATAAAGTTAAAATGTAATAAGATTTTTTTCTTATTTGCAGAGTTATCTACCTGATCAAGTGCTATTTGGATAACATTTCAGGATAAGGAATATGATAGACACCTATTTTTTGCAAATTAACTCACCTGATCAAATGCTCTCTGAATGACATTTAAGAATAAGAAAAATAATAGACACCTTTTTTTTGCAAACTTACCCCATCAAGTGTTACTTGGATGACATCTAAGGATAAGAAAAATAATAAATACTTTTTTTTTTTTTGCAGAGTTACCTACCTGATCAAGTGTTACTTGGATGTTATCTAAAGATAAGAAAAATAATAAATACTTGTTTTTTGCAGAGTTACCTACCTGATCAGGCGTTACTTGGATGTTATCTAAAGTTAAGAAAAATAATAAATACTTGTTTTTTTGCAGTTACCTACCTGATCAAGCGTTACTTGGATGTTATCTAAAGTTAAGAAAAATAATAAATACTTGTTTTTTTTTTTTTTTTTTTGAAGTTACCTATATGATCAAGTGTTACTTGGATGTTATCTAAAGTTAAGATTTTTTTTTTTTTTTTTTTTTTTTTTTTTTTTTTTTTTTTTTTTTTGCCAGAGTAACTCACCTGATCAAATGCCACTTGGGTGAGATTGCCCATGAAACCTTCCCCTTCGCCATCCTCAGACCTCGCCCTCCTTCCAGTTGCGACGGCTGGAATCCAGGCATTGTCTCCGATGATGTTAGGTTTGACCCCCAAGGGGTCAGGTTTCAAGGCGTTGATGGCGTTGATTGTGTCTCCTGGCAGCCCGAACGCTACCCGAGGGACCATGCCAAGGGCGTTCGCTGCGAGGACCCCTGCGAAGACCGTGATGACTATGACGGGAGCCAGAACCTGTAGGGAAACAAGAGAGAAATATAAACTAATATAAGATGTAAAATATAAAATATAAAATGTAAAATATAGATTATAAAATATGAAATATAAAATATGAAATATAAAATATAAAATATAAAATATGAAATATAAAATATAAAATATAGAAATATAGAAATATAGATATATAAAATATAAAATATAAAATATAGTGATATAGAAATATAGATATATAGAATATGAAATATTAAATATGAAATATAAAATATAAAATACAAAATATAGAATATGAAATATAGAATATAGGAATATAAAATATGAAATATAAAATATAGAATATAAAATATAGAATATAGAAATCTAAGATAACAAATATAAAATATGAAATATAAAATACAAAATATAAAATATGAAATATAGAATATAAAATATAAAATAAAAATTATAAAATATGAAATATGAAATATAAAATATAAGATATAAAATATAAAGATAAAATATAAGATATAAAATATAGAATATACAGACATTAAAAGATATAAACATATACAAATGACGGAATTTTTTGCAATAATTTTTTTTTTTGGCTCACTGTAAAAATATGATGGAAACTAAATAATGAATACTTCGATTTTAACTTTTCAAATGATACAAATAGGGAAGAATGGCGGTAATTTTTCTTTACGATTATATTTTTCTCATTGCGAAAATATGATTAAAACTAAATGATGGATGCTTTTATCATATCTTGTCAAATGACGCAAATAGGAAAAAATGGCGGTAATTTTTTGCGATAATTTTTTGCTCATTGCAAAAATATGATGAAAACTAAATGATGCATACTTTTATCTTATATTTTTTAATGATACGAGTAGGAAAAATGGCGGTAATAATTTTTGCAATAATATTTTTGCTCAATGCAAAAATATGATGGAAAATAAATAATGTATACTTTTAGTTTACGTTTTCAAATGATAAAAATGGTGAAAAACGGCGGTAAGTTTTTTGCGCTAATTTTTTGTTCATGGAAAAAATATGATGTACAATAAATAATGTATAATTTATCTTACGTTTTCGAATAATACAAATAGGGAAAAATGGTGATTATTTTTTCTGCTCATTGCAAAATATTATTACTTCTTCATGGGTTTTCTCAGATGCCAAAGTTTTTTTTTATTATTATTATTATTAAAGGTTATGCAAATTCCAGGGTGTGCTTACTAACACACTTTCACCCTAGTATATCATTTACAAGAAATCTGCACATATCTGCTAATATTTATTAAACCAGTATTACTATGCAATATCTATCACAACTAGAAAAGTATCTTTCGCGCTAAATTATATTGTTTTCTTATCCACATATTTTTTAGGCTTTATATTTGAAATAAAGTTTTGGTAAAATCTACGGGAAAATATCTCTATAAAGACCTTGAATTCTTACTATTATTACGTGAGACTTCAAATAAATATTAGGTATAAAGTTCACATTTCCAACCCTTTCAAATTCAAATAATGTTGTGATAAAACTCTACGGAGATAGCCTGCCATCTATAAATTGAATTCTAACAACAAACGAGTGATTATGACTTTAAATAAACAATTAAATATAAAAACCCAATTCAATTAAAATTAAGTTTCAACCCACTCAAATCCATGGCATGTTGTGATGAAACTCTACGGGAATAACCCGCCATCTCGACCTAAAAATAATTATAACAACTATAGTCCATTTCTTTTAGCGATGCATATTTGCACAGACTCGCAGCGGTGCCCTTTTAGCTCGGAAAAGTTTCGTGATCGCTGATTGGTTGGAATTATCTCGTCCAACCAATCAGCGATCCGGAAACATTTCCGAGCTAAAAGGGCACCGCTGCTAGTCGGTGCAAATATGCATCGCTAAAAGAAATGGACTATAAGTGATTAAGCCTTTAGAATAGATAAATATTATGTAAAAGTGATAAATCAATTTAAGATATTTACCGTGTCAATAGGACAGTAGTCCTTCTTATTACTGTCTGCTGGTTCTGCTGGTTCTGGTGGGGGCGCTTCCTCTACTGGATGGTAGTAGTAATATTGACCGCCACCAGTTCCTGTTGTCGCGTAGCTGTCAAGAACAGGAGCGTGTGCTGTGGGTGGGTGCTGGGAAAAGGATAGATAATGTATAACCTCACAGTTTATATATATAGAGGAAGATACCTAGATAGATAGTAAAAAAAAAACTATGTATATGTATATAAATACAGTATACATATATATATATATATATATATATATATATATATATATATATATATATATATATATATATATATATATATATACATATATATATATATATATATATATATGTGTGTGTGTGTGTGTATGTGTCTGTACATTATATATATTTATATATATATATATATATATATATATATATATATATATATATATATATATATATATATATATATACAGTATGTATATATAAATAAATATATACATATATATATATATACATATATATATATATATATATATATATATATATATATATATATATATATATACTATATATATACTATATATCTATTGATTAATATGTGTTTGAGTTTGTGTGTGCGTAATCCACTTAAGTCATAAGTTAACTTTATACAGACATTCAAACAACACACACAAACACATGCACACACACATTACACGTGACTTTAATAGATGTAAATAATAACTAAAAAAAGAGATTTAATATCGATTTTAGTCTTGGAAATATTTATCCACTGAAAAAAAAAATCTTTAATGATACATATTTCTAGTCGGACAAGGCCTCAAAACATATCCTTATGAGTTGAAATAATCTTGAGTAGTCTTCAGTCTTCCTCAAAAAAAAAAAAAAAAAAAAAAAAAAAAAAATCTATGAAACTTATAAACAGTTCAACAGGAATTAGAGCTTTCCTTACCGCGTGATGTTGATCGTCCCTCTTCATGAGGACTTTCGAAGGATCCTCAGCTCCGGGCCCCGAGGCGGGATTGACCGCCAGCGCCCCTCCGAGGCACCCGAGGAGAACTAACCCTGAGCGGATCCTCATGATGCAATCTGGAAAGAAGAAGTAGTTTTTGTTGATTGTTTTCGATATTCTTATTTTAAGGCCTTAATCAACATCAATTCAGACGTTCGTAAAAATTAAGAAGTTGGAGATAAAGATATTTCTTTGAAGTTTTTGTTGATTGTCTTCGATATTCTTATTTTAAGGCCTTAATCAACATCATTTGAGACGTTCGTGAAAATTAAGATGTTAGAGATAAAGATGTTTCGTTGATTTTTTTTGTTGATTGTTTTCGATATTCTTATTTCAAGGCCTTAATCAAAATCATTTGAGACGTTCGTAAAAATTAAGAAGTTGTAGTTAAAGAAGTTTCGTTGATGTTTTTGTTGATTGTTTTCGATATTCTTAATTCAAGGCCTTGATCAACATCATTTGAGACGTTCCTAAAAATTAAGAAGTTGGAGATAAAGATGTTTCGTTGATGTTTTTGTTGATTGTTTTCGTTATTCATATTTCAAGGCCTTACTCAACATCATTTGAGACGTTCGTAAAAATCAAGAAGTTGGAGATAAAGATGTTTCGTTGATGTTTTTGTTGATTGTTTTCTATTATCTTATTTTAAGACCTTAATCAACATCAATTGAGACGTTCGTAAAAATTAAGAAGTTGGAAATCAAGATGTTTCATTGATGTTTTTGTTGATTGTTTTCGATATTCTTATCTTAGGGCATTAATCAACATCATTTGAGACGTTCGTAAAAATTAAGAAGTTAGAGAGAAAGATGTTTCGTTGATGTTTTTGTTGATTGTTTTCGATATTCTTATTTCAAGGCCTTAATCAACATCATTTGAGACGTTCGTCAAGATTAAGAAGTTGGAGATCAAGATGTTTTGTTGATGTTTTTGTTGATTGTTTTCTAGTATCTTATTTTAAGACCTTAATCAACATCATTTGAGACGTTCGTAAAAAATTAAGAAGTTGGAGATAAAGAGGTTTCCTTGATGTTTTTGTTGATTGTTTTCTAGTATCTTATTTCAAGGCCTTAATCAACATCATTTGAGACGTTCGTAAAAAATTAAGAAGTAGGAGTCAGAAACATTTCTTTGATGTTTTTGTTTTCTTTTTTTATTTTCGTTTTATGGTCTAAATCAACAGCGTTTGAAATTCGTAAAAATTATTTTCAAGTATATTAAATTCTTATTTTAATTTTTAGCATATTATGTGCAAAATACTCCTAAATTATCTGTACTAATTTGAATTTTTGTAAAGTTGATTTAGTAATTCAAGGTTAATGTTTTTTTTTTATTCAGTAGATTATTCCAATTTCATATGTTCTGTATAAATTTTGCTCTAGAAGAAAATTGAATTTGAAGTTTCTTTCGAAATCTCTTTAGTTAGCTATACAAAACGCAGTTTTTATATAGATATAGGCATTTTTAAAAAATCTTATTATTATTTCTTGAAAATTTAGTAAATTAACTATACGAAATTAAGCTTTTATAATGGATATAAGTAATTTCTAAAAAAAATATTCTAGATACTAGATAAGAAGGAAATAATAAGAGTAGTAAAAGTAACATTTAATAAATAAAAAAAAAAAAAATTCACGTAATTATACCTATTCAAAACAAAACAACTGTTTAAATTTGTTTATCATAATTTGAATGATATTCAAGAATAAAATATTTTTTGACATGGAGTGATAAAAAAAATAGAAAATAAACTCAGACGAAAGAAATTAACTGACATTCGTTCATGTTAGCATGAAATAACAAATAGATAATACAAATAGATAAAGACAGCTTTTTTAAAAAACATTATTTTAATTTGAATGAAACTCCAGGAGCAAATATTTCTGTTTTTGGCAAATAAAAAAAAAAAAATATTACCAAAGATAAAAGCAGACGAACCGTTTGTTTACCTTATCTTTCCAATACTTCAGACATTGAGTGATAAAAAAAAATCAAAATTAGCAAAGATAAAAAGCAGACGGTTCCCTGACTGCGAGACCACCAACTTACCTTTCCACTCGTAAACAGGATACGTAAATAGGATCTGCACTGTAATGTACTGACGTCCTTTATAACAGCGTGATCCCCAGGGGTTCCTACCACTCGCGTTTTGTGCTCAACTATGGGTGCGTATGGGTAATGGCTAACCTCTTATAGGCGAGCGTCTTTTGTCTCCTTGCATCTCGTGGGGGTAGATTAGAGGGGGGAGGGGGGTGGTTACGGGGGGGGGGTGACGATAAAAATTGTCCCCGCCCCCTTTACTTCATTGGGGTACTAATAGTCGAATGATGTCAGCACAAAAGAAAGTTCTGAGCGAATGTCATTGGTGATATTAGAGCAGTTGGGTGTGATCGATATATTATGTTTTTTTTTTGGAAATTTATTATTGCTTTGATATGGCTTAATTCAAAATGGAATTCCAAAATAGAGAATTTTGTGAAATGATACTTGGAAATTCATTATTATATCGAAATGTCAATTGAAAGTTCGGATTTCAAATCGAGCTAGAAAGATGAAAATTTATTATAATTCTTAACATAAAGATAAACACCTTTATTAACCCAATAATGACACGTGAGCATTACAAATGTACAGGTTTCCATTTGCCAAGAATCATTTCTAAAAATGAAATCTTCTTGAAAATCCGTAACATTTAGAAATCTGGGAAGACTTAAAAAGGGCATCGATGATTAAAATGCAGACTGGCAAGACTTCTTTAGGATGGATTCGTCTACAGAGGCAAAGGTAAGTTCACTGATAAATGATAATAAAGATCAGAGGCTTTAGCTATTTCTAATGCATTGAACTGAATGAAATAATTTTGCTAAAGTGTTATTCACTAGAACGACGAGGATGAAAAATGAAAGAAAATGAAAGAATCTTCAACATGAATAATATTCTGTGTGATGCTGACGTCAAAATAGAATAGGTTGACTATCCCATTCTTGAGACAGGATACAAAGGGAAGAAAGAGAAATCTTTGAATGAAATTAACACCTTATAAAAGGCGTTACTTGCATTCTAAAATCGATAGTAAGGCCGAGTTAGAAATTAATAAGAAAGCTTACATAGACGTTGATATATCTTAGTATATTTGAATGAATTACTTCTCTACCCGTGCAGTAATAGTAATTGTACTATAGTGGTAATTTTCCTACTATGTAGATTTGAGAACAAAGCCTTCAGAAAAATATTGGTAGCTAAATGGCAGGACAGGATTAGAAATGAGACTAAGAGATTACTTGAGTGCTATATGTGGAGGAGAACATGGTGAGAGGTAGATGGGGATGGTTTGGGCATGCTCTTTGCACTCCCCAAGAGAGATTAGTTCACCAACTGTTTAAATGGGCTCCACAAGGCTCTAAAAGAGTTGGAAGACCCTGGTCTACATGAGTGAGGACTATGAAGCGTAAATTATAGGATGATGAATGGAGAAGTATGGATTTAAAAGCTCAAGATAGAGACGACTGGCGAAATCTAACCGAAGCCCTTTGCGTCAATAGGCGTAGGAGGAGTGGAGATGATATTAAACCTGTGGGAATGCTCCATAAAAAAACAATTAAATTAACACTATATAAATACCATTTGTCTCTGTTTTACCGCCATTTGTACAGCAACTTCTATTACAATATACCTGCTATCTTGTTTCGTTGCCAAGTAACAGACATCAAACAGACATCTTAGGATCTAACAGGATATTAAAAGATGTTAGTCACTGGAGAGAACCTGCATCAATGAGGCTATATTACTATAAAATATTACTATAAAATATTACTACAAAATATTACTAGAAAATAGTATTATCTCAGAGGATATATTGTTTTCATTATCGGAAGAAGGAAAAGCTGATTATATCCATGATATTGAAATATTAATCAATTTATTATTATTATTATTATCATTATTATTATTATTATTATTATTATTATTATTATTATTAATATTATTATTATTATTATTTTTTTATTTGTTATTATTATTATTATCATTATTATTATCATCATTATTCTTATTATTATTATCATTATTATTATTATTATTATTGATATTATTATTATTATTATTATTATTATTATTATTATTATTATCATTGAAGTTGTTGTACAAGAAGAGCTTGCGTTGAAATGGGTGTAACAGAAAGTCCATTAACCTCATAAACAAAAACTGTCAAGAATAAAATGCCTGTATTTGAAAAATAAAAAGCATAGTAAAGTATAATAAACCTCTAAAAACTAAGGAAAGAACGAAGACCACTAAAACAACTTGAATGATTAAATAAAAACTATTGAGAAAATCAAATGTTATTGAGGCACTTTTGGATGGTGGAATCTTTTAAATTTTTAGAGGAGCTAAAAAAGTTCCCAAGTTTTGATGTACATTGAATGAAAAGTTCATATACTGCCTAGTATTAGCCAGAACCACACGTGCCACCTCGACAGAATGTGACCAGTGGCTCCCTTTGGATAGGATATTGGATATCAACTCATTTCAGAAGTAGCAAGCAGCTGTAGCAATTATTAACTCCTTTCAGGTTTAAGTATCTTAAAGATCGGTCATGAATGGCAGAGGCAAGGAACAGTGACAATGTCCTAGTGACTGACCATATATACACATGATCAGCGCCGAAACCGCTTACCCATCAAGTTAGGAACAGGGAGAGCCAGACAATGGTGCTGATGACTCAGCAGGTGAACTTATAGACCAGCCAATCAATGTATACCTATAGTCGATTTTTTTAGTGAGGCAGATTTGCATCGACTCGCAGGGGTGTCATTTTAGCTCGGAACAGTTTCCTGATCGCTGATTGGTTGGACAAGATAATTCTAACCAATCAGCGATCAGGAAACTTTTCCGAGCTAAAAGGGCACCGCTGCGAGTCGGTGCAAATCTGCCTCACTAAAAAAGATTGACTATAGTTCACAATGATGGTGAGAAAACAGATACTACTAGAAACCAACAAGCTTTAGCAAGGTTCAAATCCCCGTCCAACAGATCGCTAGGCAGGAACGTTTCCAATAGCCCATCACAACAGTAAGATATAGCAGGCCTTAGCTCTAAATGCTTAGTCAAAAGAAGTGATGGGCTGAGTCCCAAACGCAAATGTAAAATACACATAAAAATTGGGAATAGCACTTTAGCATAGTATTTCGACGGTGTGAATGTTCCACGAAGACAGTTGCTTTAAGAAGCACGTAAGGATACAAGCATAAATAACATGGAATCACACATATATAATTTTGATTGTTGCCTTTTTTCTCATTTTTATAAACTTTCTTATATTTCAGACAATAAGACAATGCATTAAGAAGCACGCAAAAGCATAGATTCACAGAGGTATACAAGCATACATAACATAGCATCACGAATATACGTTTTGTTTTTGTCTTTTTTATAGTTTTTATAAACTTTTTGTTTTACATTTCAGAGGCAAAAAGGCTTTATGCTTCTTTAACGACTAAACTCTACCCTTCGAGCATTCCTTGTTTTTCTTCAAGCCTTTATCAATAAACAACAAGTGTATTAATATAATTCTGAAAGTTTATTTAAATATCAAACCAATGCAAAACATATCATGAGAATATCGTATTGCAATACAAATTTAAATAGAAAATTAATAAAATTAAACATTTTCATTTTTCATAAGAAAGCTTGGCAAAATATATATTATTTAGATTACCTTTGACGAACATCTATATAATGCTTTGGACAAGAATGTCTGGTTAACCATGTTGGAGAAACATACCAATCTTTCTTCCTATTTCTTTTCATGCATTCATTTTTGTATTGTCCTTTCCAGCTCATCAACTCCTTAAACTTTAGATTGTTTCGTTCTTTACCTCCTATTTCAAGAAACTGTACCTTGGATAAGGCCTCGAAATTATATTAATATATCCCAATGATGTCCTTTTAATTTCTAAAAGAAGAATTCACCCATTTTTCGTCTACTCACTTTCGTATTGTCCTATTTAGCTGTCCAACACCTTAAACTTTAACTTGATTTGTTTTTTAGATCTTATTTCAAGAAACTGTACCTTGGGTAAGGCCTACGAAATCCTATTAACATATCCCAATGGTGTCCTTTAATTTTCTATAAAAAAAAAAAAGAGAAAAAAAAAATTCCGGTTGGTAATCAAAATAATAAGAAAATAATATTTACTCAGTCTTAAAGGGGAATATTATTCTTGTAGAGATTTTGAGATTCAAAAAATTCTTGATGTAATGTTTGATATGCATTCCATAATTATCTTGGTCAGATGAAATGTATTTGATATAGTTTATGTTGATAGTGTTGTTAAATTGTGAATATATGCAAATATACAGGACAACAATGAACTCCTGTGACATTACAGCAATTTTTTTTTCATGTAATCGAGTTTTTTATGATTTACTGATTATGAGGATATAAAAAAACAAGCTATTATTGAATTTTTATAATTTAGGGAGCTTAAAGAGAGTTTTAAAAAAAGTAAATTACTAAGTGTTTATGATTTATGGTACATGAAGACAATTTTTAATATGGGGAAAAAGTTCAGTTTTTAAGACATATGGGAAAAGTTGAGTTTTTAAGATTTAGTGAACATAAGATATATTTTATTAAAGGAAAATTTTAGAATTTATATGACTAGTGAATATGAGGAAATGGTTTTAAAAATTTGAAATTTATTGAGTTATTGGGTGTTAAATGGCAGGACAGGATTAGAAATGAAATTATAAGAGAGATTACTCGAGTGTCATATGTGGATAAGATCATGATGAGGAGTAGATGAAGATGGTTTGGACATGTGGTCTTAGCTCTAAACAAGAGAGATTAGATCAGCAAACGTTTAAATGGGCTCCACGAGGCACTAGAAGAATTGGAAGACCCAGGCGTACATTGCTGAGGGCTATGAAGCGTGAAGTAGATGATAATGAATAGAGAAGTATTGATTTAAAAGCTCAAGATAGAGACAACTGGCGAATTCTAACCGAGGCCCTTTACGTCAATGGGCGTAGGAGATGATGATGATGATGATGATAGAGTTTTTATGATTTTGTAAACATGAGGACAGTCTTAAAAAAAGGGTCAATTATATCCCATCAAAGTTGACGATTCTCTGACTGGAGACAAATATTACCAAAATGGAATCAATACCAGACGCCTTTTCTATAAAAAAAAACTCATAGTCCCAATTTTATAGAAATAAATGAAAAGCAAAAAATTACAGGGTAAAAAAGATCAATGATCAAGAGGACGTGTAATCTGATGCCTTTTACTTGCCCAGGCCCGACTCAAACTAGGAAAATGAAAATGGAAGAAGAATGCTGGGGTTAGATAAGAGAGTTCCAAAGCTTAACAATAAGAAAAGAAAAAAAAAATGCTTTTTACTCTTATGGCACCCTAGCAGTACGACCCTAACTCGGCTGAGCCCCTTGCCAGGAAGGAGGAACTAGGAGGATAAATCCCCTTTTATTTCTCTTTGGATATCGGCTACCTCCCAAAATTGGGGGAAATAGATAGATAGATAGATAGATAGATAGATCATATTTTGATGTATAATCAGAAATGAGTTGGTAAAAATCAACAAGGAACTGAAATAAAAAATTCTTTTTGTATATCAGCTATCTCCGAAAAAGGGTGCAAGTAGATAGATAGATAGATAGATAGATGGATAAATATATAGATAGATAGTTAGATAGATAGATTATATTTTAATGTACAACCAAAAATAGGTTAGTAAAAAACATCGAGAAACTAAAAAGAAAAAAAAAATGTCTTTCTTTTTGGATATCGGCTACCTCCTAAAATTGTGCAATAGATAGATAGATAGATAGATAGATAGATATATTTAGATAGACAGATCATATCTTAATGTATAACCAAAAATAGGTTAGTAAAAAAAATACATCGAGATACTAAGAGGAAAAATTTCCCTTTTTTTTATGTCGGTTATATCCTAAAATAAGGTGATAAATAAATAGATAGATAGATAGATAGATGTATAGATAGATAGATCATATATTCATGCATAACTAAAAATAGAGCAGTAAAAAAACATCATTGGAACCGCCCCCGTCACCTTCCAATCCACTCGGAAATCTCTTCAGATTACAGCAACTGAGCGGAATTACAAACGAAGTCTGGTGATCTCAAACATTCGTTATGCTGGACATGGAATCGCTGGATGGATCCCATGTACGACGGCGTTTAGCTGGTGACCAGAAAGAGAGATTCCTGAATGCTGTTGTAGTCGGCTCGTGTGTACTGATTTTCATTATCATCCTATCCACGGTCTAGGTATCTAGATTTCCTAGACCGTGGTCCTACCTAGATTCGTTTTACGACGGGTGGACCCCGTTGGTTGCAATGTGGTATAACGTTTTTTTCATTGGTATATTAAATAGAAAAATTGTTGTAAAGTGATATGCTATAACTGGAAGCAAATGGAAATAAACATGCAAATGAGAAACTACTTTTGAAAATATGTTAGGTTGGCATACCGTTTTCTTCATTCAATAGGAAATTATAATAAAGTAATACGATGTAGAAGCAATTGAGAAATAACAAATTAGTTATTTGTTAAAGTAATTTCTGTGTCTGGCAATTGTATTAGGTCAGATTATATCACTTAGTGACCTAAAGATATACTTAGGCCTAGTTTATGATGTGATATCTTTTCATTTGAAATACAGACTGACTTTTTGACAATTCAGTAAACACAGTGGTTGAACAGGGATATAAACTTTTTCTCTGTTTTAACTTCCATTGGAACTAGTCAAGAGCCCTCTAGTGATTTGAATTCCAAACAGTATTAGAGAGCAGGTAGATATGCTACGCTACTTATAATTACACATGGTTCAGAGGTATTCAGATTATAAGTAAATTATTCATACTGCCAATTACCATACGCAATAAAAACCCATATACTGTGAACTCTCGCTAGACCCATACATAGAGCAGCAGAGAAATCTGACTTGATAAGCAGCTGTAATCTAAACCATAATTCCTCTATGTCTAAAAAGGTAGATATTCATAGTCAGCTATGAATACATATCTATAGAAAGACTCACCTCCGTATTTATTCATTCAGCCAGGAGGCTTGGCGCGCTCTTACTCATGACTTGTCTGAAGTTAGGTCTGGTATATTTTTGCCTTGAGTAAGAAGAACATGAAGAGAATATTAAATGTAAACTCTCTCTCTCTCTCTCTCTCTCTCTCTCTCTCTCTCTCTCTCTCTCTCTCTCTCTCTCTATAATGGAAAAAGGGTAAAATTGTATTGGCTTTTCACTCCTAATGAGTATTTACCACACACGTTTGGAAACTATATTTATAATCTCTCTCTCTCTCTCTCTCTCTCTCTCTCTCTCTCTCTCTCTCTCTCTCTCTCTCTCTCTCTCATGGAAAAAATAGTAAAATTATTTTGGCTTTTCATTCTTAATGAGTATTACCACTTACGCTCTGGAAACCATTTTTTATTCTCTCTCTCTCTCTCTCTCTCTCTCTCTCTCTCTCTCTCTCTCTCTCTGAGTTGCATGGTGATTAGAAAGCGGACGCAAGATGCTATTTTCGGTAGCGCAAGTCATCGTTAGTTGCAGTAAAGTGACCTACCTTAACGCAGATGATTTAAGCATAGGCCTAATCCACCTCTCTTAAAGACAATATAAGTGAAGAAAGAGAACAAAAGTAAATTAGGAGTCATTTCCTCATATTGTCAGTAAATCCCATTTAGTAATAACCCCTTCATCGGCAATAGGCCTAAGATGGATTTAAGAGGTTGGGTGTTTTGATAGGCCGATAACAGGAAGACCAATAGGTTCATGAACTACTTTAATTAAGAAGGGAATAGGAATGACACACATTTTCTATATACATATATATATATATATATATATATATATATATATATATATATATATATATATATATATATATATACATACATATGTATATATATATATATATATATATATATATATATATACATATGTATGTATATATATATATATATATATATATATATATATATATATATATATATATATATATATATGTATATATATATGTATACAAGTATATATATTTATCTATTTATATATATATATATATATATATATATATATATATATATATATATATATATATATATATATGTACATACATATACATACATACATACATACATATATATATGTATATATATATATATATATATATATATATATATATATATATGTATATATATATATATATATATATTATGCATATATATATATATATATATATATATATATATATATATATATATATATATATATATATATATATATAATGTGGCATTCCTATTCCCTTCTTAATTAAAGTAGTTCATGAACCTATTAGTCTTCCTGTTATCGGCCTATCAAAGCACCCAACCTCTTAAATCCATATTAGGATATATGGATAATGAGATAGATAAGCATACGCGTGGAGATCATCACGCACTGAATTTATTCTAGTCACGATAACACTGGGTTTGGCGACACTTAGACAACGACTACGAATGAGATGGTTGAAAACACAAGACTGGTTTATTGAATTTTTCAAAGACTGGGTTTTACAAAATGGAAAGAAAGATGAGGAAATGTGAGGGTTGAGGGAGAGAAAATTAACGAAATGATCGCCAGCCTAGGGTTCGAACCCTGCTCAGACTCGATAGTTTATTTGGTCGCTGCAACCTCACTATCCTTGTGAGCTAAGGATAGCAGGTTTGTGGGAGCCTATAGGTCTACCTGTTGGAGTCATCAACAGCCATTGCAAACTAGATTAGCGATTAATTCTCCCCGCTCAAGCTCCATAGTTTCTTGTAGTGTCTGCAACCTAACCATCCTTGTGAGTTAAGGATGGGAGGCTCGGGGAGTGTAAAGATCTACATGCTGAGTCATCAGCAGTCATTGCCTGGCCCTCCCTGGTCCTAACTGAGTGGAGAGGAGGCTTGGGCGCTAGGTCATTGGTACTGTCCCTTGCCTCTGCCATTCATGAGCGGCCTTTAAACCTTTAAAAAGTATAGGGCAATGCTTCTTAACCTTGTCTGTTTATATGCAACCCTTTCACTATATATCAGAATGTCATTCCCCCTCATTTTCAAGATTTTCTGCTTCAAAAAATGATAAGAATATAATACAAAAATTCTATTATTTTATCCATAGCTATTTTTCCTTATTGGAGACCACCTTGGGGTTATAGCATCCTGCTTTTCCAAAAGGATTGTAGCCTAGCTGATAATAATAATAATAATAATAATAATAATAATAATAATAATAATAATAGTAATAATGATAATAATAATATTAATAATAATAATAATAATAATAATAATAATAATGTCTAAGGAGTTTATTTGCCTATACGGTACTTCATAGGCAATGTAATAGAATTTATGTTTTCCATACATATAGAGTATTGATCCTACATTATATAAAGCCATTGGCCACTATCACAAATGTTTCCGCACATTATATACACTGTTAAAAATTCGCCTTAAAAATACGGTAGAAATCCCGGAATAAATGTTGCCAGGCATTTGCCGTTTTAAAAACAGATATATTGACGCAACGAAGTGATATTACGATCACCAACCAGTGAAAGATAATGACAAAGAGGGGTTAAAAATTACGGTCGCCTGTATTTTACTGAAATACGGCTGAGAACAGTCATTTTTACGGCGAATTTTTTATCAAAATTACGGTTTTTTTGTAATAGTGTAGTATGACACCTTTATTAAGCCGATGTTGAAAGTCATCTGAGAGGAAGAAGAACAGTTAGGCAGAGGAATTCCTTTTACAACAATCTGAGGACGTACACCCTGGCACACCCTCACTGAGCAGCGAGTAACCAAGCAGATAACTGCAGAATGGAATCAGTGATCGGAGTGGCTACACTCGGGCACACTATTCTATCTAATTTCTCTTCCTCTTGTTTTGTTAAAGTTTTTATAGTTTGAATAGGAGATAGTTATTTCAATGTTGTTCCTCTTCATAGAACATTTTATCTTCCTTGTTTCCTTTCCTCACTGGGCTATTTTCCCTGTTGGAGCCCCTGGTCTTATAGCATCCTTATTGTCCAACTAGGGTTGTAGCTTAGCAAGTAATAATAATAATAATAATAATAATAATAATAATAATAATACACACGGGAACTCTCCGCTCAGTGATGGTGTGAAAGGGTGCACTTTCTTAAAGCGAGGTGTGTCAGGAACTCCTATGGCTAAACTGCACTATTCACTTTATTCATCTTAAAAATGCATTGGATAAACAAGCATCTCGATCCTCAGCTTATCATATCGCCTGTCATGTTAATCAATTGACTCACTTGTTTAGGGATTATCTCAAAGAGAGGGTTAACATTTTCAATCAATATAAAAAGGGATTTAAAACTTCTTTTAAAAAAGTTTTCATGACTAGATATATTTTTCCATTTAAAAAATGTCTAGATAAATAGTAAAAATTGTAATTGTAAATATAGTATATTTTAAATACTAATCATATAGATATACAATGATGTATATATGTTATAAATTGTAAGATTATGAATATGCATTCCATATTAAAAATGAAATCAACATCAGCCAACAGATTTAGCTGCATAAGCCCCCAAATTTAGGAAGGGATTCGTGGGCAATATCGGTCGTTCTACTACATGTCTTTTCTGCATAATATTATACGCTGAAGTGACATTAATCCCTTCTCTCTTATACATTTTGCAAGAGCCAAGGAAACTCAGGTGCGTAATCACTCAAGATCTCGTAGTGCCATAGCCTCTGTACCCTGGTCTTCCACTGTCTTGGGGTTAGAGAGTTCTCTTGTCAAGGGTACACTTAGGAACACTATTCTATTTCTTTCCTTATTTCCGTTTCCTCAGTAAGCTATTTTCCCTGTTGGAGTTCTTGGGTTTATAGCATTCTGCCTTTCCATCTAGGGTTATAGTTAGCTAATAATGATGAAAATAATAATAATAATAATAATAATAATAATAATAATAATAATAATAATATTATTATTATTATTATTATTATTATCATACTACTACTACTACTACTACTAATAATAATAATAATAATAATAATAATAATAGTAATAATAATAATAATAATAATAATAATAATAATAATAATAATAATAATAATAATAATAATGGTTTAATAGCCAGTAGGGAACTAAATACTAATGTATGTAAGACAAGATGCATGAGAAAAATAAGTTTCTATCCATTAAAAATGTCATGATGAAATTTACAATGAAAATTGTATGGTAATTCTGCTTATTATTATTTTCTATAACTTTCAGTTATTATTATTATTATTATTATTATTATTATTATTATTATTATTATTATTATTATTATTATTATTATTATTATTAATATTATTGTTATTATTATTAAGTCAATAACTTCTTTTACGGGGATATTTGTATATAATAACAATTATAGAAACCTAAATAAATCTAACTTCATCATTGTATTAAAAATTATTGTTAAAGATTTAATTTTTCCTTTTTAACAAATATTATTATTATTATTATTATTATTATTATTATTATTATTATTATTATTATTATTATTATTATATGATACCTATAATTAAATTACCTTTCTTGATAAGATTCCCCAAGCTCACACCTGTAATATTAATTTTTAATCTTACTTTTACTCCTATTTAATATAATATATACTTGAAATAATATTATACAAGACAATAAGAATACTATGATGTGTTTAAAACATCTACGAACAAAAACTGGTCCTGGAATAAAAAGATCTTGAATTAGCCCACCAACAAAGGTGTACGTGAGACTTCAAATGAAAATCATTAAGATAACACGTCATCTTGGACGTAGGGACAAGAGAATTCCTGTTCCAGAGAGAGAGAGAGAGAGAGAGAGAGAGAGAGAGAGAGAGAGAGAGAGAGAGAGTTATCTTGACTCCAAGACAGTTACAACGTCTTGGGGAGGTAAATAATTACCGAAGCATGAGCCCCTTGTGTTACAACGACAAGGTGAGTCTGTCGGTGATCGCTTTCTGTTGAAGGAAGGCGCCCAGTGTGCCATCTGTGTGTTGATTTTCAAAGTAAAAAGAAGACGCCCTGGTTGAACGAAGAGCATGAGTTCACCGTCAGCTGCAGGCATTATTTACCTTCAATGGACGAAGAGGCATTTTAGACAATACTAGTCATTGGTGAAATAAACACCGAACTTATCCTCAGACCAGTAGATTTATTGGACAAGACCCTCTTTGGACCAGACCTAAAGACAACAAGATACCCTTATCCGCATTTTAAAATCAGCTTTGGAAGAAAGATCTTCTGCAAGGGTGCCTACTAGATCCCGCTTCAATATTAATTGGCCGTAACTCTCCTATTTTTATTTTAATACAGAACCTTGTTCTGTTATACATTTTCATTGTTACCAAGAAAAAGCGGTGATTGTGAAATCTGAAATATTATGTATTTTTCAAAAAGTTGATTATACGTGCTTATATCCTTACATACAAACTCACGAACATAAATGTCCATTATTTTCTGCGTCTGTGCGTGTGTTTCTATACACTGTAGAGAGAGAGAGAGAGAGAGAGAGAGAGAGAGAGAGAGAGAGAGAGAGAGAGAGAGAGAGAGAGAGAGAGAGAGAGAGATATCATTCTAAAGTTTCAGAGAGAGAGGGAGAGAGAAAATATCATTCTAAAGTTTCAGAGAGAGAGAGAGAGAGAGAGAGAGAGAGAGAGAGAGAGAGAGAGAGAGAGAGAGAGAGAGAGAGAGAGAGAGAATATCATTCTAAAGTTTCAGAGAGAGAGGGAGAGAGAAAATATCATTCTAAAGTTTCAGAGAGAGAGAGAGAGAGAGAGAGAGAGAGAGAGAGAGAGAGAGAGAGAGAACATCATTCTAAAGTTTTAGAGAGAGAGAGAGAGAGAATATCATTCTAAAGTTTTAGAGAGAGAGAGAGAGAGAGAGAGAGAGAGAGAGAGAGAGAGAGAGACAGAGAGAGAGAGAGAGAGAGAGAGAGAGAAATTATCATTCTGAAGTTTCAGAGAGAGAGAGAGAGAGAGAGAGATAGGGGAAAGATCATTCTAAAGTTTCAGAGAGAGAGAGAGAGAGAGAGAGAGAGAGAGAGAGAGAAAATAGTATAGAAAATCTTTATTCAAGAGAGGAGAGAGAATACAGATAAGATCACTCACTGGCCTAGTTATACCTATTCTCTCTAGTCTCCCTATTCTAATTTTTGTATACATTTGTGCCTATACTGACTTAGAAAGCAGTTAATTTATTCCAAAGTCCTTTTTTACTATCAGGAAACATAAGTTGATCTCTGAATGTAATTTTCAAAATATGAATTATTTCTAATTATCTTATTTTCTATTATTCAGCTACTCAGATTTCCTTCAACTAAAATCTTATTTTTTAGCGACGGCATTCATAATTACTGACTGATTGATTAATTATATAATGATTTATATGGGGTATTAACTACCATGGTCAGTGAAGCCGATGATCAAATCACAGAAGAAAATGAATCGAATAAACACATTTAAAGATAAGATCACAACATAAGAAGAACTTAGTATTATTATCATTATTATTATTAGTAGTAGTAGTAGTATTATTATTATTATTAGTAGTAGTAGTAGTAGTAGCACTTGCTATACTACAACCCTAGCTGGAAAGGCAGACTGCTAAAAGCCCTGGGGCTCCAACAGGAAAATAGCCCAGTGAGGAAAGTAAATAGGGAAATTACTAGTAATTAACAATTAAAATAATATATTTTAAGAACAACAACATAAAAACAAATCTTTCACATATAAACTATGACAACTTTAAAAAAACAAGAGGAAGAGAAACAAGCAAGATAGAATAGGGTGCCCAAGTGTACCCTCAAGGAAGAGAACTCTACCCCAAGACAGTGAAAGATCATGGTACAGAGGCTATGGCACTATCCAATGACAAATTGAATGACATAAAATTCAATTAGCATTCTCTTCATTATTTTTTTAAATGGAATAGCTTGTTACTAACTTACTAAATACTGGGGTTCGAGTCCCGCCAAAACTCGTTGGTTCCTTTGGTCGCTGCAACCTCACCATCGTTATGATCTTAGGATCAGGGGTTTGGGAAGCTTATAGGTCTACGTACTAGTCATCAGAAGCCATTGTCTGCCCCACCCTGGTCCTAGCTTAGGTGGAGAGTTGACTTTGGCGCTGATCATATGTTTATATATGGTCAGTCTCTTGGGCATTATCCTGCTTGCTAGGACAGCAGCCTTTAAACCTTAAAGGAGGGAGTTCCCAAGACCTATTAGACTCATAACAAGCTCATAATTTAGCTCCATGAATATGATCAGTCTCTAGGGCATTGTCCTTCTTGCTAGGAAAATGCCCTCTACCATTCCTAAGCAGCCTTTAAACCTTTAAGGACGGAGTTCCCAAGATCTATTAGACTGACATTGAACTCATAATTCAGCTGTATATATATGTTCAGTCTGTAGGGCATTGTCCTGCTTGCTAGGACAATGCCCTCTACCATTTATGTGTGGCCTTTAAACCTCCTAGGAGGGAGTTCCTAAGACCTCTTAGACTCATATTAAACTCATAATTTAGCTGCATATATATGGTCAGTCTCTAGGGCATTGTCCTGCTTGCTAGGACAATGCCAGCTACCATTTCTAAGCATCCTTTAAACCTTTAAGGACGGAGTTCCTAAGACCTATTGGACTCATATTAAACTCATAATTTAGCTGCATATATATGGTCAGTCTCGTGGGCGTTGTCCTGCTGGCTAAGACAATGCCCTCTACCATTTATGTGTGGCCTTTAAATCTCCTAGGAGGGAGTTCCCAAGACCTATTAGACTCATATTAAACTCATAATTTAGCTGCATATATATGGTCAGTCTCTAGGGCATTGTCCTGCTTGCTAGGACAATGCCAGCTACCATTTCTAAGCATCCTTTAAACCTTTAAGGACGGAGTTCCTAAGACCTATTGGACTCATATTAAACTCATAATTTAGCTGCATATATATGGTCAGTCTCGTGGGCGTTGTCCTGCTGGCTAAGACAATGCCCTCTACCATTTATGTGTGGCCTTTAAATCTCCTAGGAGGGAGTTCCCAAGACCTATTAGACTCATATTAAACTCATAATATAGCTGCATATATATGGTCAGTCTCGTGGGCGTTGTCCTGCTGGCTAAGACAATGCCCTCTACCATTTATGTGTGGCCTTTAAATCTCCT
>NC_090761.1:56501309-56511309 GCF_036898095.1 Palaemon carinicauda | reverse complement strand
TATATATATATGTGTGTGTGTGTGTGTGTGTGTGTGTGGTGTCTCTCTCTCTCTCTCTCTCTCTCTCTCTCTCTCTCTCTCTCTCTCTCTCTCTATATATATATATATATATATATATATATATATATATATATATGTGTGTGTGTGTGTGTGTTTATATATACATATATATAAATATATATATATATATATATATATATATATATATATATGCATATATCTATGTATATTTATGTGTGCATATACATTAATAATTGAACTAAAAATAAGAATAAATAACAATAAGGTAACACACGAAACCTTACTCCACACAGGCATCAGCTTCATCAAATATCACATGCGATCAGAATAACACACATAAAAAAAATATGTCGAATTAGAGAGCTGTCAAGATGAAATGAGGTTGGGCAACATTGATATGCGTCTGAAGACGAAGCCACATACTTCCATTACTGAGCTCATGTGGAATGTGCATGTTTGTATGTTGCATCTTTCGAGATCAGGTTTCTTAGAAGAATAATGAGTACAGTTGCTCTCTTGATTTTTCCTTTACCTACACATGCACTGAATAGTTTAGCCTATTTTTTTATATATTTTCCTCTTTAATCATATAATTATACAGTTAAATATTTGCATTAAAAAGGGTAAATGAGTGGCAACACTTATTCCAGGATTTTTAACGTTGCCGTAAAAGAGTGATATTACGGTCACCAACCCGTAAAAGATAATAACGAAGTAAGGTAAAATAACGGTCGCCTGTATTTTATTTTTCTGAAATACGGTTGAGAACAGTATATTTTTACGGAGATTTTCCGATAAAAATTACGGCTTTTTCTAATATTGTACCTTTTTTTAGTTTCCTCTTTCCTCTTATGCCTGACTACACGAAGATAACCAAACAATTCTTCACTAAAGGGGTTAACTTACTGCTCTGTAATTGTTTAGTAGCTTCTTCTAGGAGGACACTACAAAATGAAACTATTGTTCTCTAATCTTAAGTAGGGCCATAGCCTCAATATCAGGGTCTTCCGATGTCTTGTGTTAGAGTGCTCTTGGTTAAGGATACACTCAGGCACATTATTCTACCTGTTTCTTTAATTCCTTTCCTCACTGGGTTATTTTCCTGGATGGAGCTCTTGGGCTTATAGCCACCTGCTTTTCCAATTCGGGTTGTAGCTTAGCTAGTAATAATAACAATAATCAGTCTGATAGTCGGCTTCTAGTCGTTGCTAGTAGAAACCTTTAAAACAGCTGCCAAAGTTCACCAGCTATTGCACATTGCTTCTTTTTGTTTCTTTTCCTCACTGGGCTATTTTCCCGGTTGGAGCCCTTGGGCTTATATCATCCTGCTCTTCTGACTAGGGTTGCAAATAGCTAATAATAATAATAATACTAATAATAATAATAATAATAATAATAATAATAATAATTAATATTATTATTATTATTATTATTATTATTACTATTATTATTATTATTATTATTATTAAGGCTGAGATTACCATGGTGTATTCAATAATTGATATTTTCAAAACTGGTAATAATTTGCTTGCATCCTAACATAGGTGGTCAGTTTCTTAGTGTCATTATTTGGTTCTTGAAAACTTCCTTGTCTCAAAGGCATTTGTTCTGTAGCTTGATTTTCTCGAAATTACACTGTTAAAAAGAAACGCAATTTTAATTGGAAATTCTCCGTAAAAAATATACTGTTCTCAGTCGTATTTCAGTACAATACAGGCGACCGTAGTTTTTACCCTACTTTGTTATTATCTTTTACGGGTTGGTGACTGTAATATCACTCCTTTACGTCAATATATATGTTTCTAAAACGGCAAATGCCTTGCAACATTATATGTTTCTAAAAGGGTAAACGCCTTGCAACATTTATTCCAGAAATTTTACCTGTTTTTACGGCAGATTTTTAAGTGTAGCCTATTTCATTGCTGATGATCTTCGAAACAAATCATCGGTGATATTCATGTAATTTAGTTTTTTCATAAATAACGTTTCTAAAAAAGTATGTTTCATATATTGAACATTTTAAAAGAATAATGTCCAGGATTGAAAATTTACGGAACGGCTAGGATCAGTGTTGCCAGTGACAGAGTAAATCAACCGTTCTAATTTTTCTTCACGTTAAAGAATAAAGAAAAAGAAATATTTTGACAGAGTTGATGTATATAATAGAAGATTAAAATTCAGCTGTTATTTCGTTCGATATAGTTTATACTTTGTTGACCAATTCATAATAACAATAAGAGATTAATAAACTCTCTCTCTCTCTCTCTCTCTCTCTCTCTCTCTCTCTCTCTCCCTCTCTCCCTCTCCTCTCTCTCTCTCTCTCTCTCTCTCTCTCTCTCTCTCTCTCTCTCTCTCTCTCTCTCCACATATCTTCGTTCTCTTGCTCCCTCGATTTCTTTTTCTCCTTGGGAAAGTCAGTTATAAGTCTCGTACACTATAAAGGTAGAAAGCTCTTGGCAACCAATGAAGAACTCTGGGTAATACGGGTCAAATACTCTACACGTCTTGGACTACAATATCCATCTTTTGTTTTATATTGGTTTTTAATCTAATTTACTGGCTAGTATATAAATGTAGGCTTTGTTCTTTCCTTGTTATTATTACCTTCGCTAACTTCGCTAACTCCAATAGATTTAGTAGATTTGAGAACAAAGCTCTCAGAAGGATACTGGGAGTTAAGTGGCAAGGCAGAATAAGAAATGAAACTACGAGAGAGATTACTCGAGTGCCATATGTGGATGAGATCATGATGAGGGGTGGATGGAGAGGGTTTGGGCATGCACTTCGCACTCCCAAGAAAGATTATTTCGCCAATCGTTCAGCTGGGCTCCATAAGACACTAGAAGAATTGAAAGACCCAGGCTTACATGGCTAAGGACCATAAAGCGCGATGTAGGGGATGGTGAATGGAGAAGTATTGATTTAAAAGCTCGAGACAGAGACGGCTGGCGAAATCTAACCGAGGCCCTTTGCGTCAATAGGCGTAGGAGATGATGATGATGAACTTCGTTGCGTAGGTTGTTTTGATAGGCGTGCATTCATTTACTCATGTTTATATGTTTGATTATGATTCGCATAACTCAAAAACTATTTGAACCGAATTTCATGAAACTTAATGGGATGATTAGCCTTGGTACAAGGACAATTCTATTAGACTTTGGAAGTTATTGAGTCAGAAGCCAAGGTTACGGAAAGGTCAATTTTTTTTTTTTTTTTCTTTTTTTTTTTTTTTTTTTGACAGGACACAAGTTGCAATAAATAGGGCATGTAAATTATCGGAATATAAGCCATGACTATGAACAGGACCACGAAAACTAATTTGTGTTTTGAAAAATGTTTAAGATAACGATTTTGGTTTCTGGATTTACTCAAATTATTATTATTATTATTATTATTATTATTATTATTATTATTATTATTATTATGAAATGTTGTTGTTATTATTATTATTATTATTATTATTAAATGTTATCATTATTATTATTATTATTATTATTATTATTATTATTATCAGCTGAGTTTTTATTCCATTAGAAATGTGTCAACAGTACACCACGTATAGCTCAATATGTTCCTGACAATCGAAGTACGGACAGAAGTTTTATTCCAGCTGTGACCAGACTGTGAAATGATAATCCTAATCGGGCAGTTAAAATCGGTGGAACATTAAATGTTCAAACTTTCAGTGAATGATTTCACGTTGAACAAGCTGACGTGTCTCTATAGTTTATATGTGACAGATCTATTTTAACGTTGTTATTGATCTTGAGATTATTCATAGTTTCTATTCATTTCCTTATTTCCTTTCCTTACTGGGCTATTTTTACCTGTTGGAGCCCCTTGGACTTATAGCATCCTGCTTTTCCAACTAGGATTTTATCTTAGCTAGTAGTAATAATAATGATAATAATGATAATAATAATAATAATAATAATAATAATAATAATAATAATAATAATAATAATAAGAATGATAATAATAATATTAATAATAATAATAATAACAGTATTAATATCAATAATAGTAACAACAACAATAATAATAATAATTATTATTATTATTATTATTATTATTATTATTATTATTATTATTATTATTATTATTAGATGCTTCCTGTTCTTCTATGTTTTCTTATCAGAGAATAAAGACTAGATTCAGCCTCTTTGGAATCACTGGTCTCCACGTGATATTGTGTATATGTATGTGTGTGTGTGAGAGAGAGTTGTCTCCACGTAATATTGTGTATATGTATGTATGTATGTGTGAGAGAGAGAGAGAGAGAGAGAGAGAGAGAGAGAGGAGAGAGATGAGAGAGAGAGAGAGAGAGAGAGAGAGAGAGAGAATTTTATATTCAATGGACTAGAAAAATTACTATTATAGGGTTAAATTGATAATTTGAGGTCCAGATCGATCGTTTGGATGCAGAAAATAGTAGGTTGCGTTTTCTCTTTTTCCTACCTTAAGGGATTTGATTTAACTAATCGGAAAAAGTCAATTATTTACGGTTTTTTGCAATTTCTGTTGTTGAATTCCTCACTTACCTTGTTTTGTGTACCATTTTCTTCATGGAATTAGACTAACAAAATGTTATTACTCCTGAAGGAAAATTCTATTGTTATTTCAATTTCGTGAAATTAGATTACAATTGGATAAAACCGGATGTATAATTTACCATCGCCGTAGGAGAGGGAGAGAGAGAGAGAGAGAGAGAGAGAGAGAGAGAGAGAGAGAGAGAGAGAGAGAGGGTGATGGTGAATTTGTCGTTGTGATTTTGTTTAGAAA
Organism: Palaemon carinicauda; assembly: GCF_036898095.1. Lineage (NCBI taxonomy): Eukaryota > Metazoa > Arthropoda > Malacostraca > Decapoda > Palaemonidae > Palaemon > Palaemon carinicauda. Next base: position 56,506,506 of record NC_090761.1, on the reverse strand, counting down.
TAAATAAAACCCCGAAATATAATCACTATCACATAAGAGAGAGAGAGAGAGAGAGAGGAGAGAGAGAGAGAGAGAGAGAGAGAGGAGAGAGAGAGAGAGAGAGAGAGAGAGGGTGATGGTGAAGACATTTTGTCGTTGTGATTTTGTTTAGAAATGGATAAAACTGGAAATATTATTACTATCACATAAGAGAGAGAGAGAGGAGAGAGAGAGAGAGAGAGAGAGAGAGAGAGAGAGGTGAACACATATCATTCACAGTGATTTAATTTAGGCCTAATGCGCATACACTTGCTTACATTTTAAGCTTTGGGAATGAAAGAGGTTACAAAACTGTAAAAAAAAGTAATAATAAAATTCATAAAGTCTCTAATTCCAGGAATACAAACTGTAAAGAACAATATGCTTTGAATGGACTAAATCCTTCATCTATATATGATTTTTTTCCCAAATTAAGGCCGGGAGCACACTAGCGACTCTGTGGCGCCACAAAGCTACCAGCATCGTGTGGCGGGGATGTGGTCTCCCATAGGTTTCCATTGTTTTCAAGTTTTGCCGCGCAAACTAGCGACTGTGGCAAGCGACTGTGGCTCTCTGTCGCTCATTTCCCCGCCACAGGCGTGGCGTTGCTTTATGGTGCCACAAAGCCACAGCATCGTGTGGCGGGGATGTGGGTCTCCCATAGGTTTCCATTGTTTTCAAGTTTTGCCGCGCAAACTAGCGACTGTGGCAAGCGACTGTGGCTCTCTGTCGCTCATCCCCGCCACAGGCATGGCGTTGCTTTGTGGTGCCACAAAGCCACAGCATCGTGTGGCGGGGGATATGGTCTCCCATAGGTTTCCATTGTTTTCAAGCTTTGCCGCGCAAACTAGCGACTGTGGCAAGCAACTGTGGCTCTCTGTCGCTCATCCCCACCACAGGCGTGGCGTGGCTTTGTGGCGCCACAGAGTCGCTACTGTGCTCCCAAATTAAGAGGTGCATTATAAGAGTCTTTTACCGGTCTCAGCTCTCCAAGCACCTGTTCAGAAACCCCTGACTACTTACAGAGCAGAGAAAGCCAGAATTATTCTGGGGGCATCAGGAGTAGAGAGGGGGGGGGGTGTGGAGGAAGGTATAAGGATAATGAGAGAGTTTGGGAGAGATGTGGGTCGCTAATTTCTACTATACAAATTAGAACTTTGAGTTCTAAAGAACAGAAGTAATATGAAACACCATCCGATTATGGTAGCACAGCCCTGTATGGCATACAGCCATAAGGCTAGAAGTCATCTAGTTAAGTGCGATAAAATGACCCTTGTTTGCATAAGAAACTAAGCTTAGCCAGTTCTGCTATGATAGAAGGGGTGTGGTTTTATCGTACATCTAAAAACCTGGAGTCTAATTTAGTGTGTCCAGTCATGATTTGCAGTGAGTAGAAAGGAGATCCGCTGATAGCAACAAGCCCAATTTATAGTAAGGACGGTTCATCTATCTACCTTAATAATGCTTGGATATCAGTTAATTTTTAGGCTTCTATTATTATTATTATTATTATTATTATTATTATTATCATTATTATTATTATTATTATTAGCTAAGCTACAACGCTAGTCTAGGCTTCTATTATTATTATTATTATTATTATTACTATTATGATTATTATTATTATTATTATTATTATTATTATTAACAAAGCTACAACCCTAGTCTAGGCTTCTATTATTATTATTATTATTATTATTATTATTATTAGCTAAGTCGAAAAAAAACCCAAGGACTCCAAAAGGAAAAATAGCCCATTGAGAAAAGGATATAAGGAAAGACAGAATACTGTGCCTGAGTGTACCCTAAAGCAAGGAAAACTCTAACCCAAGACAGTGGCAGACCATACTAATAGAGGCTACGGCACAACCCAAGACTAGAGGACAATGGCTTGATTTTGGAGCGACCTCCTGGAAGAGCTGTAATATCAGATCTCATCGGCCATCTTTGTAAGGTACAATCCTGCTGACAATGTTTTTACCCAAAGGTGAAAAATAGGAACGAATGAGGGTCTGTTGGGAATGAATTTTGGATTATAATGCTATGCCACAAAGCAAGTCACATAGAGGTGAAAATCTTACTTTAGGAGATGATAAAACGATAAAGAAGGTCGGAATTTATTGCACTTTCATATTGATCTTATAATATCCTCTGGAGGTATTGGGTTTCGAGGTCAGTAACAGCTGGGGAGAGAGAGAGAGAGAGAGAGAGAGAGAGAGAGAGAGAGAGAGAGAGAGAGAGAGAGAGAGAGAGAGAGAGAGAATGATTCTGCCATAGAAAATGTTTTTATTTCTTCTTGCAATATCGTAATTAACAATTTTCAATTTTCGAATGCATAATTCGTTTTTCATTTATTTTATCAATTTTTGTAATTCTTCATTCTTCCATTATCATTTCTATGTTGTACGTCTATCCATTCAGTAGTTCCATTAGTTAAAAAAAAAAAAAAAACAGAAAATAATTAATGAAAATACTGCCTAGAGTTCTCTTGCTTGAGGGTACACTAGGGCACACTATTCTATCTTATATCTCTTCCACTTATTTTTTGTATGAAGTTTTCATAGTTTATATATGAATATATATGCTAATGTTGTAACTGTTCTTAAAATATGTTATTTAAATTGTTTATTACTTCTCTTGTAATTTATTTATTTCCCATTCCTCATTTAACTGTTTTTTGTTCTTTTTTTTTTTTTCTTTTTTGCTAGGAGCCCTCTAGCTTATAGCAATCCTGCTTTTTCAACGAGGGTTGTAGCTTAGCTAATAATAATAATAATAATAATAATAATAATAATAATAATAATAATAATAATAATAATAATAATAAAAATATTAGTAATAATAATAATGATAATGGTAAAATAATAATAATAATAATAAATAATAATAATAATAATAATAATGGTAAAAATGATAATAATAATAATAATAATAATAATAATAATAATAATAATATCAATGAAGATGATGAAAACAACTATAATAATAATAATAATAATAATAATAATAATAATAATAATAATAATAATAATAATAATAATAATAATAAAATTAAGAGATTTCCTAGTTCACTTGAAGAGCATAAATAGTTCAGACAGCCGTGGTGGTGGGTAGCGTCAATGCAGATATGAGTCTAGTGTTGGGTATACACTACCACCGCCACTTGGCCATCTCCCCAAAAGGTTAATTCTTCCCGTGAGTTACATTACCGTCCTTTTTAAATTCTAATAATGTCAGTAGCCTCCCTTTATACTATTTTTCTTTTCCTAAAATGCATACATAACATTTTCGAGTGAACGGCTATCAATGATGATAATAAGGCAAGAAATCACTTATTTCAAAAACTTCCTTTTTGGTAAAAAGAGGAAATTTATGTTCTTGAATTAGATATTATTAGTTTTATTGAAAAATCGCATGCCTAATATGTAAACGTTTATGTATAATAATAATAATAATTATAAAAATAATAAAATAATAGATGGTAGCCATATCTGTCTTCGGGTTCAGTTAGACTCTATTTCCAGTGATTTCCATAGGCCTACTCTTAAAATCAAACGAAGAACCTAGTAGGACAAACACGATGAATTCAAATTGAAAATAGACATAAATACACCAACTGCAAAAAAAAAAAAAAAAAAAAAAAAAAAAAAAAACGAAAAGTTTATTAGAAAGAAAAATAATTACTTTGAACGTCGACTTTCCAATCTTAACAAAGTATAGGGTGGAATTTACGCTAAACACCTCCTAGGCTGATGTTTATGGCGGTGGTTGATTTGGGAATTTTGAGGGGCCTCCGTGCTTACAAATTGAAGTATAATTGTTTAATGGTTACCCTGTTACCAGGCACATTTGGTTTGATATATACTGGTTATCACTTATTTTTTAAATAGACAAATCTCTCACCTTTTAATTGAAGTATAATTGTTTAGAGGTACCTTCGATTTGAAAACTTACTGTGATTAATACTTTTCGAAATAAACAATTTTTAACCGAACAATCTGGAAAAAAGGTTATCTTACATAATAGTATTATTTTATAGAATCGCAATCTGAACAAACCATATCTATAGACAGATATATTTGAACAAAACATAAATTTACAAAGAAAAAAAAACAGAATCTCTTACTGAATTAACATCAATCAAAGGCAAGATTGCATGGCTATGCTAAAGTTGATAGTTAACGCTCAATGCAGTTTTATATTCGTTTTCTATTTTTCCTATCAAAGAATCTCTTCATGAAGTTTCGTAACCGAAGCCGGAGAGAAAATGCTATTCATTTTTAGCCTCATAAAAAAAAAAAAAACTGGTTAAGAGACGCATAACCTCTCTTTTTTTTCATCTTTTTATTAAAGAGTTAAATTACATATTCTTTACAATCACAATATTTACAGCATAATCACAATTAATTGCATTTTTCTATAAACAAATCCATCTAATTTAACAATCATGAGTGTTCCTGGGTCATGATGTAACCGTCGGGTTGAAATTATGAAATCTCATTTTTTTTTCTCTTTTACACTGCTTTCTCCTTTACTTTTATGCTTGCACTTGATTGTTTTTCTAAAATCTCTTCTGCTTGAAATTTCGTAACCGAAGCCGGAGAGAAAATGCTATTCATTTTTAGCCTCATAAAAAAAAACTGGTTAAGAGACGCATAACCTCTCTAGTTACATCATGAGTGTTCCTAGGTCATTGTGTAACCGTCGGGTTGAAATTATGAAATCTCTCTTCTTGTTTTTTTTCTTTTACACTGCTTTCTCCTTTTATTTTATGCTTGCACTTGCTTGGTGGATGATGGCAGGGAGATAGCAACTCTAGAGGAAGATTAAACTGCAGCATGTTCAGATATCTGTCTGTTTGTGAGTTGAATTTGAAAATTTGTGAATTCTTTTAAAATTAGTGTTATCATTAGTGTAATAGTTTTGGTTTATCCATTGCAAATGAAGAGATATAGAAATTAAATTAATTGAACTAAACCAGTTAATCAGCCTATTTTACTAACAAGCATCTCTCTCTCTCTCTCTCTCTCTCTCTCTCTCTCTCTCTCTCTCTCTCTCTCTCTCTCTCTCTCTCTCTCTCTCATTGCAAGTAAACTGAACTCATCCGGTTATCTTCCTTTAGACTGAGGGTGAAGATGTGCTATGAATATCAAGAAGTAATACTGACACATATAACTCT